>NC_056445.1:0-300000 GCF_018296145.1 Oncorhynchus tshawytscha
CAGGTGGTTTTAGGGGAGTTGAAACTAACAAGGATAGATCTGGTTTTAGTAAATGAAGGGTTAAGGAATTTTATGAAGGATATTAATTATATTTTTACAACTTTTAGTGATCATGCTGGGTTAACATTTTCGGTGGGTTAGATAAGGAAGGGAAAGGGGAGGAATATGGTGCATGAATGCAGGGTATTAGGAGATGAAGAATATGGAATACAGCTTAAATCTTTGATAGAACATGAAATGAAGGATAAGCAAAAGGGAATGATAAGTGTCAGTGGTGGGAAAATGTTAAGGAAAAAAATAAAAGGTTTTAGTATTAGATATGCAAGGAAAAGAGGGTAGGATGAAAAGAGAAGAACATTTTTAAGAGAAAAATTGAATGAAGAAATGAGGAAATGTGATATTGATCCTATTTATAATATTGAAAGGTTTTTAGATTTAAAGGCACAATTGAGCAAATGTGAAATAGATAAGTGTAAGGGGGCATCTATTAGAAGTAGGGCAAAGTATGTGTTAGAAGGGGAGAAATGCACGTCTTTTTTTTCTTGGTTTAGAGAAAAACTAAACAGAAGAAATCATATTTTAGTGAGATAGAAAATGTAATGGGTGAAGTGGTAAATGATTATGTTGAGATATTAGAAACCGTGCAGAATTTTTATAAGGATTTATTTAAGAAAGGGGAGGTGGATGAGGGGTGTGTAAAGGAGATTTTAGATAGTGTGGATGTGCAAATTGGTGTTGAGGATAAGCAAAGATGTGATAGGAAGATAACAGTGGATTAAATTAAAGATGCAATTAAGGGTTTAAAAATAAATAAAAGTCCTGGGTAGATGGACTAATTGCAGAGTTTTATAAAATGTATGAAAGTTTTTTAGCACCTATTTTAATGGAAGTGTATCAATATATGGAAGATAATAATACTGTTTCAGACTCCATGGTGACAGGGCTGATAACGATTTTATATAAAAACAAAGGGAGCAAATTAAAATTGGAGAATTATAGGCCAATTAGTTTATTAAACTCAGATTATAAGATTTTAGCTAAGATATTGGCAAATAGGATGAAGATGGTTTTAAATGATATTATAGCACCTACACAAAATTATAGTGTGCCTGGAAGAGACATAGCTGATACTATTATTACAATTAAAAATGTGATAAATAAAATGAATAGGGATAAGATAGGGGAATTGTTTTAAGTATAGATTTTAATAAAGCTTTTGACAGGGTGGAACATGATTTTATGTTTAGGGTTTTGGAAAAATTTGGGTTTGGAAACAAATAATAGGGTGGATAAAATTATTATATAGAAAGGCAAAAAGTAGAGTAAAATGTAATGGGGTTTTAACAGATTATTTTATTCTTGAGAGATCGGTGAGACAGGGTGTCCTTTATCAGCTTTATTGTATGTTTTATCAGTTGAACCCTTAGCGGCTTTTCTTAAAAGGATAATTTTATAAATTGTGTACAAACTCCACAAGGGGTTTTAGTTTGATTCATCAATATGCAGATGATACCACAATAACAGTTAGAGATGAGGAAGTGTTAAAAAGGGTGATGGAGTAAAAAGGGTTTTAAAGTATATGGAAAGCCTCAGGAGCAAAAGTGAATATGGAAAATCAGTAATAATGTATGTTGGGAAGTAAATGAGGGGAATTTTTCTTTTAAAGAGGTAAAAGATAATTTTAAGGTGTTAGGAGTGTTTTTAGGGGTAAAAGAAAAGGAAGCTAGGGATTTGACATGGAGTGGTGTGATAAATAAAGTTAGGAAGGTAGTAAATATGTGGAAGGGGAGGTTTTTAAAATTAAAGGGGGAAGTAATTGTTATACATTCTTTATTGATGTCAATTTTTATACATGTAGTGAATGTTTTAAATATGCCAGATTGGGTTTTATCTGAAATGAATAAGATTTTGGTTGATTTTTTATGGGACGGGAAGGGGGTGAGAATAAGAATTAAGAATAATAAGAATTTTAAGAC
The DNA here is from genome assembly GCF_018296145.1 of Oncorhynchus tshawytscha. NCBI lineage: Eukaryota > Metazoa > Chordata > Actinopteri > Salmoniformes > Salmonidae > Oncorhynchus > Oncorhynchus tshawytscha. The sequence continues at coordinate 1,977 of NC_056445.1, forward strand.
TTTGATTGCAGGTTATGAGGAGGGGGGTTTGAGGTTGGTGGATTTAAGGGTAAGGAAAATAGCAATAAGAGTGAAAATGGTAAAGAAATATTTATATGGTGAATTGGATTATGGGTGGAAAAGGTTTTTTTAAAGAGTATTTGAATAAGGTTGGGAGGATTGGGTATAATGGTTTATTGATGTGTGTGAAACAGGAAATGTTAGAAAATATATTGTTGTTTTATAAAGAAGTATTTGAGGCTTGGGGGCAATTTTTACCAAATATTTCTTATGAATGTACCATTTTAGAAAATATTTTAAATCAGCCGATATTTTTAAATCCAAAGATAAAGTGTAATAATATGACGTTGTTTTGTAAATATTTTATGAGGGCTGGGATGAGGCAGATAGGTGACATAGCATATGAGGTAATTCCTGGGTTCCTTCCGTTTCAGGCAATATATGATAATCTGGTTGAAATAGATGAAGAGATAAGTAAATCTACTGTGGAGAATATGTATAAGAAAATATTAGAATGTATTCCTGGGGAGTGGGTGATTTTAACAAATAAAGAGGTGGCTAAAAGAGCGAGGGGTTTACCGGTTTTATATTATGAAAGTAATGGGGAGAAACATGATTTGTCAGGTTTAAAAGTTAAAATGGTTTATAGTAAATGTATTTTAAAAGAGATAAAAGTTCCTGCTTCGGAAAAAGTGTGGTCTAGGGTGTTTGCAAATATGGATGTGAAATCAATATGGAAGAATGTAAAATATAAATCTATAGAATGTGAAGACAATGATTTTAAATTGAAACATAGGATTTTTACAAATGTGGTTTTGCATCAAATTTATAGGGATATTAAAAGAGAATGTGATATTTGTGGTACGGGGGTGGAAAATGTTATGCATTTTTTTGTTGAATGTAGCAGGTGAAAAGATTTTCATGAGTTTTTAAAGGGGCTTTTAAAACGTGTTAAGGGTACAGGTTCCCCAAGGGGTACCCCCTCAACTGAAACAGTGGCGCACAGAATGCAAAAATATTCTTAGAAATATTTAACCTCCACACATTAACAAGTCCAATAGCTCAAATGAAAGATAAACACCTTGTTCATCTAGCCAGCCAGATTTCTAAAATGTTTTACGGTGAAAACATAGGACATATTTATGTCAAACCACCACCAAAGACACAGCTAATTTGAATAGCCATGTTGAACAAAAGATGCAATCAACAAACGCAGGATTAAAATAAAAATAATGAATAATAAATAATTCACTAACCTTTTGAAAATCTTCATCCGATGACAGTAATAGGACATGTTACACAGTACATTTATGTTTTTTTCAATAATATGCCATTTATATCCATAAATCTCTGTTTACAATGACGCCATGTTCAAAAAATGCTACTCAAATGTCCTGAGAAATGATGATAGCTCCGGCAGATAATGTCAGATAACAAGCAATACACATCATAAACTTTGACTAAATATACATGTTCTACATATAGTTAGAAAGATACACTGCTTCTTAATGCAACCGCTGTGTTACATTTATTTTTAACGTTACAGAATTAGTTCACAAGGCAATAATATGAGACGGCGCTCATAGATTAGCAATATGTCTCCGCTATGTTGGAGTCCACAGAAACACAAAATTACCACATAAATATTCCCTTACCTTTGATGTTCTTGATCAGAAGTCGTGGAAGAAGTCATACTTACCAAAAACTGCATTTGGCTTTCAAGTCTGTGTCTTTGGGTTATCAAACGCGACAAATTCCGGCTGAAATGCAGCCAAAATTTCTAGGGGTTGCGCATCAAAACTTCAAAATTACATATTATATGTTGACTAAACTGGTCAAACTAAGTGCAGAATCAAGCTTTAGGATATTCTAAACGTGCAAAACAATTCTCAGCTCGAACAGACAAACCGACATCGTTTGGTGAATCTTGGAACAAAGAGTGCTCCAGACGCAACGCGCGCATGACAGTACATGTATTTTCGCGCGACCCGAAGGTTTTAGCCGGCCAATGGGTGAGGGAGCGCGCAATTTTCACAATGAAACGCCCCATTGAAAGGAGACATCGCGCTGAAGAGATAGAAACTGTTCCCAGATCAGTAGCTGGTTGGGAAGGGTGGGGGCGATGACGTCAAAGTTGGCCCAACTTTACTGCTGACAGAGAGAGTTTGGAAGAATGGCTGCCCTGTGAGTTCTGCTTTACATACAGACATAATTTGAACGGTTTTAGAAGCTTTAGAGTGTTTTCTATTCAATACTAATTATTATATGCATATATTAGCAATTTTGGACAGATTTTTTTTCTGTTTACTATGGGCACGCAATTCTTCCAAAGGGGGCAGTATTCTGCCTAGCTCTAACTAGTTTTAACATAAGTAGGTTCAAACCAACACAGTTAAAAGCCCATATATCTATAAAAGTGATAGAAGATCAAGTGCTGAGTTGTTAAAACAAATTCAAATACATAAAAACGAAAGGAATAAAACTATTATAAATATGCATGTATCTGTTAAATATAATAAAAGCCACACAAACTTTGTGTTTTTTGTTTTATGGTGCATCCTTCTTCCAACTCCTTGAGAACCCTGTAAACAAGTGCTATGCCCTTCAATTGATCCTATCTTACCAGTTAAAAACGCTCATTCAGACCGCTAGGTGTAATTGTTTGTAGGTCTCTTATCCACCTACGTTCCACTGCTTTTCGCCGCCCACTGGTCCACCCAGAACACGACTGTAATCCTGATATATTGAGGTAAGTGATGGGGTGATCCTGGAAATGAGTCACTAGTTCTGTGTGTAAATGGGCCCGTTTGATATTGTATAGAATGTTGTTTAAGTCTATTTTCTATTGTATACTGGTTTTCCCCAATGTAGTTTTTTTTGCAAAATGTGCAAGTGATTATATACATATATGACATTTGGAGTGTAGAGTGAAATGGAGTCTAAAACTGGAGTGGAGGTCTTGCTGTATGAGTTTGAAATGAATTTTCTTGGTCTGAAGTGGGCCGTGTAGGGTCTGGGTGGTTGGGGGCTTGGTACTGTATTTAGCTTGGATGAGGATGTCTTTGAGGCTCTTATTCCTCCTAAATGCTGAGATTATTCTATACGGCTGGAGTGGTGTGTATGCTTGTTGGGTGATGGAAAAATTGTGTTTGAACGCCTGATGTGTAACGGTCTGATCCTATGTGAGAATGTAGTAACTAGGGGGATGAGGATTGTCTGCTGCTCAGAAGGGGAATGAGAGGAGGAAAGAAGATTGTGGTTCCAAGGGGGGTCAATTTCAAAATCTGTTCTAGGAGGGGTAGGGTTATGATTAGGATTAGGGGTGGGGTTAGGGTTGAGGTTAGGTTTAGGGTTAGCGTTAGGGGTTGGATTATGGTTATGGGCAGGAGCAGGAGCAGGATACGAACCCGAATTAGGGTAAGGGTTAAGGTTAGGGTTAAGTTTAGGGTTGTGGTCAGGGTTGAAATCAGGGGAAGGGGAGGATTTGGAAATGTCTCCGGAACCTCTATAATGGAGGTTGGGGTCCAAAAGAGTGATTGACAGACTTGTGTTATGTGAGTGTGTAGGTTGAATGGGAGAGAGGGCCCCCAAGGTGCTGTTTTTTATGGTTCTGAGATATCGTTTAGAGTAACCTCTGTCTGAGTGCATGAAATAATGTTTGAATTGCTTTTCCCAGGTCCTGTTTGCAGGAGGAAATCCTATGAAACCGTATAATTTGTGATTTAACGATGCCTCTAAATGTATGTTTGGTGTGATAACTGTGTTTGTGGAGTAAAGCATGTGTATCTGTTGGTTTGAAATAAACTTTAGTGAATTGTTTTTTGAGACTGATTCATGTGATTAAAGAAAACTGTAGTATCCAAGGAGTGTACTTCACATGGATCTATTATTATGTATTTAACCTTAATGGATGGGTGGTGACTGTTGAGAATGCTAATTAATTCAGTGAATAGTTGGATATCATGAGGCCAGGCTCCTATAATGTCATCTAGAAGTCTGTAATAGATTGTAGGTTGATGTGGGCACTTGGCCAATGACTCTCTCTCCCATTCAGCCATGTAAAAGTTTGCATATGCCGGGGCAAATTTCTTGCCCATAGCTGTTCCCTCCAACTGTAAGTAGTGCTTATCATTGAATATAAAGTCATTGTGTGTGAGGCTGATTTCTAATAATTGTAGTATTTCATTGTCTGGTCTCAAATCAAATCAAATCAAATTTTATTTGTCACATACACATGGTTAGCAGATATTAATGCGAGTGTGGCGAAATGCTTGTGCTTCTAGTTCCGACAATGCAGTAATAACGAACAAGTAATCTAACTAACAATTCCAAAAAAACTACTGTCTTATACACAGTGTAAGGGGATAAAGAATATGTACATAAGGATATATGAATGAGTGATGGTACAGAGCAGCATAGGCAAGATACAGTAGATGATATCGAGTACAGTATATACATATGAGATGAGTATGTAAACCAAGTGGCATAGTTAAAGTGGCTAGTGATACATGTATTACATAAGGATGCAGTCGATGATATAGAGTACAGTATCTACGTATGCATATGAGATGAATAATGTAGGGTAAGTAACATTATATAAGGTAGCATTGTTTAAAGTGGCTAGTGATATATTTACATCATTTCCCATCAATTCCCATGATTAAAGTGGCTGGAGTAGAGTCAGTGTCATTGACAGTGTGTTGGCAGTAGCCACTCAATGTTAGTGGTGGCTGTTTAACAGTCTGATGGCCTTGAGATAGAAGCTGTTTTTCAGTCTCTCGGTCCCAGCTTTGATGCACCTGTACTGACCTCGCCTTCTGGATGACAGCGGGGTGAACAGGCAGTGGCTCGGGTGGTTGATGTCCTTGATGATCTTTATGGCCTTCCTGTAGCATCGGGTGGTGTATGTGTCCTGGAGGGCAGGTAGTTTGCCCCCGGTGATGCGTTGTGCAGACCTCACTACCCTCTGGAGAGCCTTACGGTTGAGGGCGGTGCAGTTGCCATACCAGGCGGTGATACAGCCCGCCAGGATGCTCTCGATTGTGCATCTGTAGAAGTTTGTGAGTGCTTTTGGTGACAAGCCGAATTTCTTCAGCCTCCTGAGGTTGAAGAGGCGCTGCTGCGCCTTCCTCACGATGCTGTCTGTGTGAGTGGACCAATTCAGTTTGTCTGTGATGTGTATGCCGAGGAACTTAAAACTTGCTACCCTCTCCACTACTGTTCCATCGATGTGGATGGGGGTGTTCCCTCTGCTGTTTCCTGAAGTCCACAATCATCTCCTTAGTTTTGTTGACGTTGAGTGTGAGGTTATTTTCCTGACACCACACTCCGAGGGCCCTCACCTCCTCCCTGTAGGCCGTCTCGTCGTTGTTGGTAATCAAGCCTACCACTGTTGTGTCGTCCGTAAACTTGATGATTGAGTTGGAGGCGTGCATGGCCACGCAGTCGTGGGTGAACAGGGAGTACAGGAGAGGGCTCAGAACGCACCCTTGTGGGGCCCCAGTGTTGAGGATCAGCGGGGAGGAGATGTTGTTGCCTACCCTCACCACCTGGGGGCGGCCCGTCAGGAAGTCCAGTACCCAGTTGCACAGGGCGGGGTCGAGACCCAGGGTCTCGAGCTTGATGACGAGCTTGGAGGGTACTATGGTGTTGAATGCCGAGCTGTAGTCGATGAACAGCATTCTCACATAGGTATTCCTCTTGTCCAGATGGGTTAGGGCAGTGTGCAGTGTGGTTGAGATTGCATCGTCTGTGGACCTATTTGGGCGCTAAGCAAATTGGAGTGGGTCAAGGGTGTCAGGTAGGGTGGAGGTGATATGGTCCTTGACTAGTCTCTCAAAGCACTTCATGATGACGGATGTGAGTGCTACGGGCGGTAGTCGTTTAGCTCAGTTACCTTAGCTTTCTTGGGAACAGGAACAATGGTGGCCCTCTTGAAGCATGTGGGAACAGCAGACTGGTATAGGGATTGATTGAATATGTCCGTAAACACACCGGCCAGCTGGTCTGCGCATGCTCTGAGGGCGCGGCTGGGGATGCCGTCTGGGCCTGCAGCCTTGCGAGGGTTAACACGTTTAAATGTCTTACTCACTTCGGCTGCAGTGAAGGAGAGACCGCATGTTTTCTTTGCAGGCCGTGTCAGTGGCACTGTATTGTCCTCAAAGCGGGCAAAAAGTTATTTAGTCTGCCTGGGAGCAAGACATCCTGGTCCGTGACTGGGCTGGGTTTCTTCCTGTAGTCCGTGATTGACTGTAGACCCTGCCACATGCCTCTTGTGTCTGAGCCGTTGAATTGAGATTCTACTTTGTCTCTGTACTGGCGCTTAGCTTGTTTGATAGCCTTGCGGAGGAATAGCTGCACTGTTTGTATTCAGTCATGTTACCAGACACCTTGCCCTGATTAAAAGCAGTGGTTCGCGCCTTCAGTTTCACACGAATGCTGCCATCAATCCACGGTTTCTGGTTAGGGAATGTTTTAATCGTTGCTATGGGAATGACATCTTCAACGCACGTTCTAATGAACTCGCACACCGTATCAGCGTATTCGTCAATGTTGTTGTCTGACGCAATACGAAACATCTCCCAGTCCACGTGATGGAAGCAGTCTTGGAGTGTGGAGTCAGCTTGGTCGGACCAGCGTTGGACAGACCTCAGCGTGGGAGCTTCTTGTTTTAGTTTCTGTCTGTAGGCAGGGATCAACAAAATGGAGTCGTGGTCAGCTTTTCCGAAAGGGGGCGGGGCAGGGCCTTATATGCGTCGCGGAAGTTAGAGTAACAATGATCCAGGGTCTTTCCACCCCTGGTTGCGCAATCGATATGCTGATAAAATTTAGGGAGTCTTGTTTTCAGATTAGCCTTGTTAAAATCCCCAGCTACAATGAATGCAGCCTCCGGATAAATCGTTTCCAGTTTGCAGAGAGTTAAATAAAGTTCGTTCAGAGCCATCGATGTGGCTGCTTGGGGGGGGATATATACGGCTGTGATTATAATCGAAGAGAATTCTCTTGGTAGATAATGCGGTCTACATTTGATTGTGAGGAATTCTAAATCAGGTGAACAGAAGGATTTGAGTTCCTGTATGTTTCTTTCATCACACCATGTCACGTTGGCCATAAGGCATACGCCCCCGCCCGTCTTCTTACCAGAAAGATGTTTGTTTCTGTCGGCGCGATGCGTGGAGAAACCCGCTGGCTGCACCGCTTCGGATTGCGTCTCTCCAGTTAGCCATGTTTCCGTGAAGCAGAGAACGTTACAGTCTCTGATGTCCCTCTGGAATGCTACCCTTGCTCGGATTTCATCAACCTTGTTGTCAAGAGACTGGACATTGGCAAGAAGAATGCTAGGGAGTGGTGCACGATGTGCCCGTCTCCGGAGTCTGACCAGAAGACCGCTTCGTTTCCCTCTTTTTCTGAGTCGTTTTTTTGGGTCGCTGCATGTGATCCACTCCGTTACACTGGTTGTAAGGCAGAACACAGGATCCGCATCGCGAAAAACATATTCTTGGTCGTACTGATGGTGAGTTGACGCTGATCTTATATTCAGTAGTTCTTCTCGGCTGTATGTAATGAAACCTAAGATGACCTGGGGTACTAGTGTAAGAAATAACACGTAAAAAAACAAAAAACTGCATAGTTTCCTAGGAACGCGAAGCGAGGCGGCCATCTCTGTCGGCGCCGGAAGTACTATTGCTATCTGGGTGTGCATGGAAAATATTTCTGACCGTCTGTACTCCTGTTGCTGTATTCATGTTAGTGTATAAGCTATCAATGTCTATAGTGAATATATATGTTTGGGAGGGAACAACTATGGGTTTGATCTTCTCAAGAAAGTGCTAAGTGTCTCTGAGGTAGCTGGGGTGTCTAGTGGAGAGGGTTGATATAATGATCAATATATTGGGCTATGTTGTATGATTTGCTATTGCAGTCTGATACGATTGGCCTGCCAGGAGGAACTTCATAGGGAATAGTCCAGGTTTCTGGTTCTTTATGAATTTTGTAAAACAGTCTAGGGTCGTGGAGTGTCTGGTCCAAATAGAAAGTCTCGTTGTTTTTTCGTGATGTGCCGTTTATCATAAAGTGTTTGTATGATTCTACGTAATTTAGTCTGGGTCTGTCGTTGTAGGCTGTTTCCTATTGGTACATAATACTTGGTGTTGGATAACTGTCTATTTGCTTCGTATATGTATTGATGTTTATCTAGGATCACTGTTTTAGATCGCTTATCTGCCGGTTTCAAAATTATGTGAGGGTTTTAAGTTTTTTTTATGGCTTGTCTTTCGATGTGGGTGATGTTGTCCTCTATCTGCCTGGGTGTGATAGTTGTGAAGGGTGTCTTGGTCGGTTCTGATTCGGTTCTTTACCCTCCTATCTATCTGGGACAGTTTGGGTTCCCAGATTGAAGGAAGGGTGAATGGTAAATGGTTGTCATTTGTCTGATAGTCAAAGTAGTCTAGAAGTTGAAGTCGTCGAAGATATTTATGTGTGTCCCTATGAAGTTCCTCCCAGTCAAATTTACCAGGGCGGGGAATGAAAGACAACCACCCTCTCCAAAAGTTGAGTCTGTGCTGTTGTGAGTTGAAAAGACTTGGATAAATTCATGATGTTTGATGAGAGGGGGTCAACTACCCCCTCTGCTGGGTAATCTAAGAAAGCAACTGGGGGAGGAAAGGGGGGAGAGAGTACAGGGGGTTGGGGGGAAAAGAAGGGTGTGGTGTGGCTAGGTGGGTCCAAATTGTGGGTAGAGCATATTCTAAATTTAGCTGCTCACACCAATTCTTAAAAATGAGGTCTGCTGTGGTTGTTGTCCAGTGTATCAGGTCTGTTGTGTGGAATTCATCATGGGGTATCTCCAAGAGAAATGGGCCATGTGTGGTGATGTAACCGTTAATGACTTTGAGGTTCTGTTTTCGATCTGGTGAAAGGAGGTGTGAGTGGTTAATAATGGGGATGTAAATAATTGCATTAGGGAAAGTGACTCTTGCTTCCTTGTGCATTGATGCAATCTGTTTGTTTTGTATGGGTCATTATCCATATTGTTTATGCCCACCGAGAGAACCACTATGCTGGTGTCTAAATGAACCTCTGTTTTCTCCAGGACCTTTGTGAAATGGTAAAATGTTGCTCCAGGGTAACTGTCCACTTGTATGTTTGGGTTATGAAATGGAGGGATTCTATTAACATTTGAGTCTCCCAAGACTAGTATTGGTTTATTTCCCTTAAAATTCCAATCTGCCAACTTGCCTTTTGATCTGGCTTTATGGTACGATGGTTTCTGAAGGGTTGCTGGGGTTGGGGGTTGATGCTGGGGCTGAGGCTGGGGTTGGAATTCAAACTTGGGTGAGTATGCTATGGCGCCAGTTATACAGGGGTTTCGGACTGGCAGTGACATGGTGTCTTTTTGGGAGAGCTCAGATTGGTTGTTTTTGGGTTGTTGCCCATTGTTTTGTCCATTAATCGTCATTTGCCCCTGGAACTGCCCAGTCCTAGTCTCACCCCCTGATGTGGCGCTAGAGGTGAAATCCTTTCCAAGATTTTAACTGAAACATTGCTGTGTTTAGGAGTTTTAACCAGGGGATTGGGGAGTGTTGCTATAACATTGAGGGTTTCTGGCTGGCTGCAGGCCCTATGGTGGAACTCAACTGGGGCCTGGATTAAATTAGAGGTGTTAGTGGTTATCAATTTAAGGTTGGAGCCTATGGTGGGCGATGGGGGACCAATGATACTTTGGATACTGTTCTCCTGGGTGGTCCCTGGGTTGTTTAATCTCTGTGGGTCATGAGGGGAAGTGGAGGTAGGGGTTCTCATAATCTCCTTTCCTTTGACTTTGGAAGAAAGGGAGGGAGTGGGTGCCATGTTGTTCTTAGAATGAGATGGGGAGTTGTTTGGGGCAATATTGCTGACATCTATCTGTGTCTGCGAAGGTGCAACAGGGGAAGAGGGTGTTGAGGTACGGATCCCTATCTCAGTAGAAGATTGTGTCTGAGGAAGAGGAGGATACTGATTATTTAGCTTCTGGTTTTAAAGAGCACTGTGCTGGGGTAGGGCGTGGCCCCAATGGTGATGATCGTTTGAGAAGCCTGAGGCTTAACTAGAGGAGAGAACTTGGGTAAATCCAACGAGGATGAGAAAGGAACTGGTGCTGAAGTGGTGGGCAGAGAAATCAACTGTCGTGGGGCCTGGATTTGAGCTGAGGCTGTGTGCCAGGGGTTCTGTTCCAGTGGACCGGGAGCCAATGTGGTTATTGGCTGAGGGGAAGGGTTAGCTCTGTAGTGGGGTAAGAAAGGGTAGCCCTAGGGAGTTGTCTGTCTGTTGTGAGTTTCTAAGGAATGGTTCAAAATTGTTTCCACTGTAGTGATGGTAGTGTGTGTCAGTTTTTCTGTGTATCTCTTATGCGCCCAGCCCACAGCTATGTGCAATGCAAGAGTGTTGAATGTATTGGGTGGTTGTGTGAGTGATTTGATAACTGTCTGGTAGTGTATTTGTAATATGTTCATGTTATTGTTCATCTATTGCTGTGTGTTCTGTAGTACTTGGGTTGCAGTGTAATCTGTGGGTGAGGATGGCTTGATACAATTGGTGAGTCTGCCCACCTGTCTCATCATGCCCCTAGGGAACCTTCGGCCTGAGATGGCTTTATCAATGATTTCTTTGATGGATGGCCTGTATCAATTTGAAGTACAGTTTTGATGTTTGCTTCATCAGGGGGTTGGTTTAGGTGTGGCTGTCTGCTGAGAGGGGAGTGTGGGACTATTCATGGGGGGTTGTAAGACTCTGTTAAGGGGTTGTTGGGCTCTACTGCTGCGTTGCTATACTCATAAGGGACTGCATGGTTTCCTATACCTGTTAGGGTGGGTGTCGTTCCCTAGTAGGGGCAGGACAGCGTGCAGCCACCGGACGGATGTGTTTTAATTGCAAGATGTGAATTTCTGGGCAGCATGAGACGATGTGCTGCTCAGTGTGGGTTCTTACCGCCTTGTTGAGGCTGGGGTTCGAAATAGAGGTAGAGTCTGGGTGTTGAAGATGGAGTCCGTCGACGTTATAGCCAAACCCTAAACGTCTTTTTGTAACTCCTTGAGTAGATGTTGTCCAGTTTGCCTTGTTGTTGAGGCTGGATGCTGAGTCTGGGTCTTTTTATAACTCCTGGGGTCGATGTTGTTCAATTCTGTGGACTCAGATGTGCAGATTAAAAAGTTCTGGGTTGCAGTTCGGTTACAGATTCTCCAGCTGGAAGTGTTTTTCTCCCAGTTCCCTCTAGAACCCTCCACATCTTCAATTAAAACGTAACTTATTATTATATAGTTAAAAAAACAACTCAAATACTAATATAAAACCCGTATCCAATGTGATGCCCGCTGTGTGGTCCCGTTTAAAAATTCCTGATGTTTCGCAGTATTCCTGCTTCTTCAGAGGGAATTGTTTTCTAGTGAAACACACCCCAGTGCTTAGAAAGGGTCAGTTGGAGAGGGGAAAGCCTTCCCACTGCTCCAAGCATTCGAATATCTGTATCTTGATTTTCATTGGGCTAATCAATTGTCACTCACCATACTGTGTTGATAGTCCATTTCCTATAGGCTATTTCTTAATTGTGTCTGTTCTATTGGCCCATTTTTTTATTTATTTAAATCTGCATCTATAAGACTGCTAATTGGTGAAAACTGAGAAAGGCGAATTTGGGGAGTTCCCAATGAGGAGAGAAACGGCACAGCCAGAAGAGGAGTGGCCACCCCACATGTGCTCTCTCTCTCTCTCTCTCTCTCTCTCTCTCTCTCTCTCTCTCTCTCTCTCTCTCTCTCTCTCTCTCTCTCTCTCTCTCTCTCTCTCTCTCTCTCTCTCTCTCTCTCTCTCTCTCTCTCTCTCTCTCTCTCTCTCTCTCTCTCTCTCTCTCTCTCTCTCTCTCTCTCTCTCTCTCTCTCTCTCTCTCTCTCTCTCTCTCTCTCTCTCTCTCTCTCTCTCTCTCTCTCTCTCTCTCTCTCTCTCTCTCTCTCTCTCTCTCTCTCTCTCTCTCTCTCTCTCTCTCTCTCTCTCTCTCTCTCTCTCAGGACCTGAGCCCCAGGACTACCTGACATGATGACTCCTTGCTGTCCACCTGGCCGTGCTGCTGCTCAAGTGCACTCTGCAGGTTAGAGACTTGGCTACGGGCTTGCATGGGCCAAGAGAGACTGAACGGCATAGTTGTCTGTAATGTACATAAAGACAGGCTAGTCTTGAGGGAAAATATCTGTCAGCAATTTGAACCGCGCAAACATATGTTCAGCAGTGGTTCTCAACCTTTTTGGGGGGTACTGGAACCACTGCATATTTTGAGGCAAGGCAGGCAAGGTTTTGAGCAGTCCTCAGGGACCTCCACCCCCTCTATATTATTGTTTGTAAAGTTAGTGGAAACCTTGTGGTACTGAATACATTCATTATACTTTTTGATTTCACGGACCCCTAGGTGTCCATGGACGATGTAGTTTGGTCCTCTACGGTTTGAATGGAATAGAGGAGATTTCACGTTGTAACTTTTTTATGTTGCAGTGTTTTTGTACATGAGTGGTTGTATTTTGGTACTGTCAACACTGAAAGCACCTAGCAATGTATTGGGGATGTGTGTTTTACCTTGCTCCTGTGTAGAACAACTTGTCAGATGGTGCATTGGAGACTGATGCGTTCCTGTCCTGTCTTTTCACAATACTATTGCAGGTATGGTTCTATTGTCTAAGAATTAGGATTATACATTCTTTGTATAAAGGACTGGTTAATATTTTATAGAATACTTTTATAGAATACATTATGGCTTTATGTATGATTGTGTCAGTCTGAGAGAACACAGAGAGAAAGAACAACTTGTCAGATGGTGCATTGGAGACTGATGTGTTCCTGTCCTGTCTTTTCACAATACTATTGCAGATCAACATGAAGCCTAAAAGACAGCCGTGGTGTCGCTCTTCATTTCTTGGTTCTCCTGTGGTACATAAGAAACCCGCTACACTTTGGCATATGATTGCTGTAAATAAGTGTGTTAGCTAGCATACACCGATGTAATTGTCACTTAAACCCACTGCTAACACAGTTGTCTTCATGCTACAGATTTTGCCAACGACAGTCATCAATATCGTTAAGCCCTGCACAACTAACGTGCTGTTTCCCATTTAACAACAGCAACAGAAATAAATAAATGCTCAACTGGGACCACTGGCTGATGTGATTTACCCGGATCACTGGTTGCTGCGGAAAAGGAGGAGGTCAAAAGGGGGGCGGGGGTGTGAGTGTAACCGATGCTAAATGGCTAGCGAAATCCATATAGAATGATAGAAGCCCATCGCCTACTGTAAATAACCTTGTGTGTGGTCAGTCAGACAGGAAGAAAAATGGCAGAAAAATTCAGGTAAAAAAATAACTCAATGTTTATATCACAGGACAAATTAGCTAGCAAGTTAACTAGCTAAATTGCCATACATGTTTTATGCTTTTCGGACTGTCCCCAATTTAATGCCATTGGTCACATATTTTGTTTTGATATTTTAACCTGCGTGTCTATCGCGTTTGGTGTACGGTGACAATATACTGGTATGGTATGGATGCTGGTACTGGTATGCACGATGGCGCAAGCACGCAGCTGGTATGTTTATAATGAACTTTATCCGTCGAAAATGGAAATTGTGAGGTTTGAGGTCTTGTGGTGGCTTACTACTGAATCTTGCTTTAGTGAGGAGCTCTGAAATGATTGAAATGATTCTGTGTGGTATGGGGTAGTTTCACTTTGTCCCGCTCCGGGATGGTGCTTTTTAGCGAGTCTAGCTACCATCGCGTTTTTGTCCATTTGGGATCCTGTGTATGAGGTAGACTTTTGCCGTGTTTTCGTCCACTTGGGGAATGGGAGATACGGGTCCGGAAACTTTTTGTTTTCAGTGATATGTGTCCTCCGAAGTTGGTGTAACTGCTCCAGTGTTTGGGTTAGGGGTTAGGTTTAGGGTTAGGGGGGTCAGGGTTAAGGGGGTTAGGGTCAGGGTTAGAGGGTCAGGTTTCTAGGTTTGAATCGGTTGATCCACTTCCATCTCTGACACGTGGAAGCCGAAGAGGGGGAGGGGGGGTGCACATCACATACGCGCGGGCCGGAAGGGTCCGGTCTCAACCGGCCAAAGTAGTAGACCCCATGGTTGCCCATTTTGTAGATTAACCCGTTGGTTAGGGTTAGGGGTTAGGGTTCTAGTTTTGAGTCGGTTGATCCACTTCCATCTCTGACATGTTGAAACCGGAGGGGGAAGGGAGGGGGTGCACTACTCATATGCGCTTAGGGTTAGGGGTTTGTGTTAGGGGGGGTTTGGGTTCGGGGGGTTGGGTTTAGGGTTTGAATTTGAGTAGGGTTAAAAAGAGACTAATTTGTCTTGTGATGCACAGGCCTATTGTTGTGTACCCCTCCAATCTGAATAAATTCTATTGTTAATACACTAGAGTGACTCCTAAAAACCTTAACAAATGTAAGTAGGTTCAAACCAACACAGTTAAAAGCCCATATCTATAAAAGTGATAAGATCAAGTGCTGAGTTGTTAAAACAAATTCAAATACATAAAAATGAAAGGAATAAAACAATTATAAATAAGCATGCATCTTTGTTTTATGGTGCATCCTTCTTCCAACTCCTTGAGAACCCTGTAAACAAGTGCTATGCCCTTCAATTGATCCTATCTTACCAGTTAAAAACGCTCATTCAGACCGCTAGGTGTAATTGTTTGTAGGTCTCTTATCCACCTATGTTCCACTGCTTTTCGCCGCCCACTGGTCCACCCAGAACACAACTGTAATCCTGATATATTGAGGTTGGGGTTTAGGGTTAGGGGGTTAGGGTTAGGTTTCTAGTTTTGAGTCGGTTGATCCACTTCCATCTCTGACACGTGGAAACCGGAGGGGGTGCACTCCACATAATATACGCGCGGGCTGGAGGGCCAAAGTAGTAGGCCCCATGGTTACCCACTTGTAGATTAACCCGTTGGTTGGATTTAAAGACTGCCTGTCTGTAGGGTTAGGGTAAGGTATAGTTTTTTAGAATGGTTAAGGTTAGGTTTAGGTAGGTCTGTCAACTCGGCGTAGGATCAGGCAAAACCCTTGAGTTGTGTACCTCATTGCCATGTGTCCATGTCGAGTGGTACGGTCATGCTGTCTAGGTCCGCTTGTCACAGGAAGTGGAAAGCATAGTGCAACCTAGGAGTTTACTCTCTGTCGGATCCTTCTTTTTTAGCTCCACGCTGTCTATGTATTTTACTTCCGTGTTTGTCAGTCTTTTCGTCCTGGATGTTTTCAATCATGTGTGTAATTAGGAGTTGTTCCCTTCCAGAATCCTAACTCTGAATTAACCCATGTCTAGTCAAATCCAGCTGGTCTGTATGGGTATACTCGGCATAGGATCAGGCAAAACCATCGAGTTGCGTACCTTGTGCAGGTCCGGACCTCAGTTGGTTGCCATGTGTCCCTGTCAAGTGGTTAGTCTTTAAACTACCAGTGGTTTGAGCAGACAAACTCAGAAGGCGAGCCCTCTCTACGGTTGTCATGCATCCGCCCTTGGAGTTCAGTCCTGTGTTTCGGTAGGTGCATGGAGGGTTTAGGATCAGGCAAATCTTCTCTGGTTTTCTTATCGTACGTCTGCCAGTAGTAGAAGTTGATTGCCATGTGTCCATACCAACCATCTCAGTCGTAGGTAATTCAGTGGTTTGGGCGATAGTGACCCGTGGAGCTACTCTCTTCCAGGATCGTAGTGTTCCAGTGGTATGTCAACCCAAGACAGATTTTTTTTTTGTAGTCTAGGTAAAAAAGTGGTTCGGTTGTCCAGGCTTAGTGCGGCGGGGTAAGAAATGATTCTGTGGGATCCAATTCTCCGCCAGACATTATCTGGGCACCCCAGGGATTACACGGCCAGGGATTACCCGAACTCCTATCTTCTTGCTTGGTGTATGGAAGGGCCTAATTGCTGCGGGGGAGTCGCCAAGGTCGGGGTCCCCAGAGTAGTTGGAGAAAAAAGGTTCTTGTCCGTTGGGGGTGCTGGTGGGTATCTTCAAAAAGTGTTTTAGAAGGATGGTGGGTTGGTGAATTTTTTTTTTTTTGTGTTAAATTTGGTCTATTTTATTGTTTCTTTTCGTCAAGGGTCCATGGTCATGGTAACCCTGAGTTCAAGAGACTTTAAAAATAAAATAATGTATATATTTACGTACATATGTATTAATTTTTTATTTTATTTTTATTGTCTTTCATTTTTAAATTTAGTTGTTTCCTATTGGTCAAGGCTCCATGGTCATGGTAACCCCAAGAGAAGAAAATTAGATATTTTGTTAAATATAAATTGGTTCCCTAGTGATTATTTTTACAGGATCCAAGGGATCATTAAGGATAAATATAAAGTACATTTTTAAGAGTCCGTAGTCACTGTAGCGCTGGAATACTATAAAAGGTCTATTTTACAGTCCTAATGGCCACCTTTATATTTTTAGGGGAGCCTACTGGTAAAAAGGCCCTACTAATGGTCTGTCTGTCAGTAGGGTTGGGACCAAGGATGGGGTGGGGGTACACATGCATACACACATGAACATAAAAGGGGATGTGCCTATACACATATTTTTTACATATACAAAAGCATACACATACAACCCCACAAGTGGTGTGAGGGATAGCATACAACGTCACACTCCACTACATCGAAGTGTGTGCATATATATTAGAGCTGTGTAAAAATCCTATTAAGGAAAGAAAAGTGTACGAATAAAATAGTAGCCAAAAGGAGACTCCTCCGACGTCTGTGTTCCTTACAGCAACACTACAGATCTAGAGGAGTCCCAGCCATGATGCGTTTCTGCCTTACTCGGCTTCATCAGGTAGCAGGGAGGAGAATATATAAATAAAATTGAAATAAAAGGTGCAAAAAGTAGTAAAAATGTGTGTGTGTGTGTGTGTGTGTGTATATATATATCTACATGTACAGTAGGGTGTACTGTGTAATTTACTTGCCTTTAATGTAGTCCTGGTTGGGTGTGTGGAGCGAAATGCTGCCTGTCCGGTGGTCTCCCTGTAAAGTTGCGAGGAGTGCTACCTCTCTGGTGTGGGCCAGGTGGCTTAGGTTATTTTGGTTGGTCTGTACTGTTACTAGGTAGGATAGCCGGTAACAGGTTGTGGTGTGGAGGGTTCAGATAAAGGTGAGAGTGGAATGAGGATGCAGTAAAGTGGATGGGCAGTTAGAGTAGAGGTCAAGCACACCTAACAACAATACAATGGAGACCCAATGTGATAAAAGTTCAACCTTGTAGTGACACAAGGTTTTCAAAATGTTATTTGGTATGAATGAAGAATGGAGTGTGACAAAACAGGGGTCACAATACATTGTAAGGGACAGACAAGGTTAACATGAGGTCAGGTACAGATACATGTACACATACACAGAGGGGTTAGAACTGGGGTTGCAGTTCGGGTTAGGGGCTAGGGTTAAGGTTAGAGTTAGTGTTAGGAATGGTAGGGATTAGAAAGGTTAAGGTTAGGGTTGGAGTGGTTAAGGCTAGGGTTAATGTCAAAGTTAGAATGGTTAAGGTTAGGTTTAGGGTAGAATGGTTAAGGTTAGTGTTAGAATGGTTAAGGTTAGGGTTACAGTTTGGGTTAGAATAGTTGAGGTTAGGGTTAGGGTGGTTAAGGTCAGAGTTAGAATGGTTAATGTTAGGTTACCAGTAGGTGAGGAGTTGGTTATGTCTTGTAAGGTCCAATTAACAAATAGGGATCACAGTACATTATAAGAGACAGACAAGGTTAACAACATAAGGTCAGACACATATACTAATACACACACTCACAGGGGGGTTTGGGCCAGGATTGCAGTTAAGGTGGGGGGCTAGGGTTAGACAGCTGATGAGACAGCGCCAACTTTTGAAAGATTTTAGATTTTGAAAGATTTTAGATTTTAGATTTAAAAAAAAAAAATCAGGATTGGATTTTACTAAATTTATATCAACAGGTTGAAATTATTAGATTGCTGATTAAAGGTTTTTTTAGGAGTTGATTTAACTTAAACATTGTATCATACATATACAGTGATTTGATTAAAACTTATGATTAATGATTTGAGATACAGTGGAATTAGCATTAGGTTTGGTTTATAGTTTCACGTTTGAGTTTCTGAATCGATGTAGTGTAATGAATACTAAGTGTTTTTGTGTTTTCTCCAGGAAAATGGATATTTCACTGTCTCTCTCTGGAATGTTTCCAGGGACTATACTCTTGGGGAGAGTGAGTGAAATTGAGGCCATAAACTACCACATTGGAGGGGGCCTGGAAGTTTTTTTGTTGTAGTGCAAAGGTTTTAAAGGGGCACTCACCACATGGGATTTTAATGAGTTTTTATTTTCTGACTTTTCATTACACACGCAAATTCTTTTGATAAAGGA
This sequence comes from Oncorhynchus tshawytscha, assembly GCF_018296145.1. NCBI lineage: Eukaryota > Metazoa > Chordata > Actinopteri > Salmoniformes > Salmonidae > Oncorhynchus > Oncorhynchus tshawytscha. Next base: position 20,370 of record NC_056445.1, read on the forward strand.
ATGTTCTGGGAACATGGAAATACAAACATTTTTGGAATTAGTTTATTGTTTGCAATTTGTTTCACATAGTGAAAAACACTGCTTTGAAGGGTTTTGTATGACCTATGACCTTCTGATGACTTTCCGTTGTGGCTTGATCACCCGCATTGGAAAGCCATTTGGATAATAAATGTATGGTCATTTGTAATACTGCTTTCAAAATAATTTGTGTAATTGGTAAATATGTTTCTTAGATATATTTGTAATTTGGACCACTGTGAAGGACATTGCTTTTAACTAAGGGTATGCTGCTTTAAGTCTATTTTCCTATGACCATAGGGGTTAAATCATTTTTCTTTGGAGTTTTTTTTCAGTTTAGTGATTTTAATTTGATTAGGTTAGCTGAAATTTTGTTTTACATTACTCTCATACGGAGCGGAGAGATGTGTGTGTAAAACATGGGGGAGGATTCAGTTTTTTGAGGGTTTGAATTGAAGTTATACAACTTAAGTGATATGTGAAGGAGTGTATTGTATTTGTTGTGTTTGTTTTGTTCTATTCCCGAGGGGTATATGTCTAACTTCTTGATCCTTGGCTCTACGATGGAGTTGACAGTGAGATGGGGAGTATAAACCAATTTGAAAGAATTAGTTTCAATAGAATGTTTTGATATTCTCTGTGAAATATGTTTAGATATGTGTATTAAGAATAATTGGTAAAAGTAATAATTTATCATGTAGTTAATGAACTGAACTGAACTAAACTGTTGTTCTGATCTGTTCTTTCGAGGTTATCATGAAAAGTGACATCAGACGGTGTAAATTGTAGTAATTTAGATAAAGAATGCATTGAGATACTGATCTGTATTAGAATCATGATTAAAAAGTTAATAGTAGAATTATGGGATAATTATACTGTATGTAAATCTGCTAATATTAATGTGTGTTAAATTGAGGTTTTTACTTTGAGTGATAAGACAAATTTGAATCACTGAGGAATGCTATTCTAAATATTGGTTTGATAAATAGTTGGGTTGTTATTTATGATTTGGAATATGAATGATTTCAATGACCTATTCCTGACTATATCTCTGATAGTGGGGAACCCAATTGAGGATTTAGAGGGATGACTGTCCTATAGGTTGTAATGATGCCTGTGTTTAGACACGGGTTCTCTTGTAATTTTGGGAGCATTTATATGTTTTGTTATTTTCATTTTTACTCAACAAATGTATTATTCTATATGTTTAAACAGGTGCAAGTCTGTATTATGGTATAAACATTGTAAACTCAGTTTCTGAAGGGTGAATAATTACATTGAAGGGATTTGATTCTTTATCTTTACATTTTGATTATGGATTTTTTTATTGTATTATATACTCTGCAACTACTGTTAGTAAGATGCCATGTTACTATTCTGATTCTTCAGAAGGGACTGAGTCCCTTGAGAGGGGAATGTTGGGGAATAATCAGAATTGGTGGGTAACATAAGATGTTTTATATTCATCATATGTTTATGAGTTATTTCTCATAAGAATGTATTTTGTTGTACTATAGTGGTGGCCATTGGCAGTTATCTGTTCTGTCAAGACTAAGTTGTTTGGGCCGGAGAGAGGGGAGAGGTCAAGCGTGTATCTCTTGGCTCCACAATGTCTGTGTGCCAGTCAGAGTGTCTCTGTGATCAAGATAGGATGGATTTGATATATGCCTGTTGATATGGAGGATTGGTTGTATCTAAATGACAATTTGATATATATCATAGGGTGGGGGTAATGTCTTGGTACCATTTTGTACCAAGTACGAAATGAGAGCTTTGTTTAGGAGACCAAACTGAACGATAATTTATAGCCAACTGTCTGGCTAGGGGATACTCCTCTCTGAAGTAAAGTCTTTTCTTTGTGTAAGTTCTTAAGACCTGTGGTTTGTCATGTCGTCTGGGAGGGGGTGGATCTTTGCTATTAAAGGATCTCAGTTGCAATGTAGTGGGGGCTCTCAGAGAATTCATTGATAGACACTGAATTGATCTGAGAGTCACAGGGTTGTGATAGAGCTCATATAATTAAAGATGGACTTTGATAACTAACTCTGACTTGTGTGTGGTGTGCGCTCATGATTTGGTAAATAGAGAATTTCCACGACACAGGTGAGGGGTTTCTTAAATCGCTCTCCCTCGGACGGTAGACCCAATTTTAAGTGTTTCCGCCCTTGAGAAGCAGAGAAGTAGAGGAAGATTTCATGCCAAACTATGTTTGTGTAACTGTTTGTTTAGTGGTCAAAACGATAGTTGTTTGGGAAAGTAATAAATTGCCTTGCTGCTGGCATGATTTACAGACACTTGAAAGTGAGGCGATGGGTTACGAAAACGGCTATAGTTACAGATTGGTAGCCCCGATTTAAATTCACACTTTTCTATGAAGAGCAGAGAAGCAGGGGAAGATTTTAGCTTGCGGAACTTTTTTCCTCAAAAATGCTCCGAAAGTGGTCAAAACGACCGTTGTTTGGGAAGGTTGAAAAACACGTGGTAATGCAGTTACAAAAACGGAAGAAAACCGTAACAGAATAATTTTGCACGCCCAATTTTTCAGTTTTTGATTTGTTAAAAAGTTTGAAATATCCAATAAATGTTGTTCCACCTCATGATTGTGTCCCACTTGTTGTTGATTCTTCACAAAAAAATACAGTTTTATATCTTTATGTTTGAAGCCTGAAATGTGGCAAAAGGTCGCAAAGTTCAAGGGGGCCGAATACTTTCGCAAGGCACTGTACATCACCGGGTCATTGTTGATTACTAAAGTATAATATCCCTGATAACAAATCATGATAACATTGGATTGATAGATGCAGGGCACACACATGTGCATGTGTAGCATGTGACCAAAGCAGGATCATATCAAGGATCACAAATGAATACAGAAATACCACTCAAAACTTGATGATTAGTTGATCATTTCAATCAGCTGTGCAGTGCTAAGGCAAAAACCACAATGTGCATCCCTTTGAGTCCCCAGGACCAGTACTGAGAACCACTGCTCTTCATTGGGACATCTTCATATGCAGACAGGCTTTCATAGCTCTCTTTATCTGAGGACAGAAAACCTCACTAGAAACAGACTTCATTTTAGTGAAATTACACCGCACTGAATATTATGTTACTGTTATCTCTGTCCTCACTTCTAGGGACAGGAACTACACAAGTACCTGCCCTATCCAGAATAGCCTACTCTCTCACGTTGACATTTGGGGCTGCTATCCTTTCACCCTCCTCCAAGGCTCCTCCATAGCTACCTATAAATGCATTTGGAGTTAGGTTTTTACAGTGATAAATACATCAAGATAGGTAGCTGGTGATATTTAATTCACATAGCTATCTATACACTATGTGAAGTTGGCTAGATAGCAAGCTAGTCAACTAACTAGCGAGATCATTTAGCAGCTCATTTGAGTTAGTCTGCACTGTAGATAGTTAGCTAATAATTTTAAAAAATACATTTTCGAAATGTATTTACTTACTTGAATAGGTTCTACCAGCCATGTGGACAATTGGAAAAAGGAAAGCAAAGTTTGATTGTCACCAGAGCGTTTTAGTGGATATTGCTATTACTATTAGCTAGCATTTAATAACCAGACCTTCATACAAACTTGCTATGCTGAATTATTGATGCACAATGGAACATGCTGCTGTATGCTGCCATATGCTGCCAGCATGCCCATAAGCGAGTCACAATGGGCGGCCTAAGCGGCACACGGCAATTTACCATTATCTAGTGTACGTGCACCCTTAGACCTACTTGTAGCTAGCATTTTGGTTAACGTTAGCTAGCAGTCTCAAGCCACAGAAATAGCTAACAGTAAACGGACAGGAGGAAGTATTCCAGACCCCCCTAAAAGAGTCGTAGCCCCCCTATCCATGAATCTCTAGTAAAGTTCCTGGCCAGGGGCATGCTCCAACACTCAGACATAATTTAAAAACTAAGCATTTGTGTTTTGTGAGTCCACCAAATAAGAGGCCGTAGGGATGACCAGGGATGTTCTCTTGATTAGTGTGTGAATTGAAATTTTTTCCTGTCCTGCTAAGCATTCAAAATAGAAGGAGTGCTTTTGTGTGTCAGGGAAAATGTATAAAGTACATAATTTTCTTTAGGAATTGTTTACATTTAAATTTAACTAGGCCAAATTCTTATTTACAATGATGGCCTACTGGGGAACAAGTGTCTTGCAAAACTCAGCTCAGGGATTTGATCCAGCAATCTTTTGGTTGCTGGCCCAATGCTCTAACCTGCCACCCCCAATGTAGTGAGGTAAAAGTTGTCAAAATATAAAAAGTAAAGTAAAGAACAGACAAGGGCGGAGCCAGAGTGGTGACCAGGGTGGCCACCCCGGGTGCCACTGCAGAATTTCATTCACTACTGGCAGTTTGATGCTGATTGACATCTCATTTCACCTCTTGTTGAAAGCATTTATTTTGATGTTTTCACCACCTTTTGAAGACGATCTACGGTCCGGAGTCCGCGACAACGATCTACGGTCCGGAGTCCCCGGCGACGATCCCCGCACCAGAGGCGCCACCGAAGCGGGGGGAGCCTCAAGTGGAGCGGGGGCTGCGTCCCGCACCGAAGCCTCCACAAAGATGAGATGCCCACCCGGACCCTCCCCTATAGGTTCAGGTTTGCGGCCGGGGTCCGCACCTTTGGGGGTACTGTCACGCCCTGACCTTAGAGTGCCTTTTTTATTCTCTATTTGGTTAGGTCAGGGTGTGACTTGGGTGGGCAAATCTATGTGTTCTATTTCTTTGTTGGCCGGATATGGTTCCCAGTCAGAGGAAGCTGTCTATCGTTGTCTCTGATTGGGGATCATACTTAGGGCAGCCTGTTTTCCACCCGAGTTTGTGGGATCTTGTTTTTGCATAGTTGCTGTTTTGCCCTGCAGAACTTTACGTTCGGTTTTGTATTTTGTTGGTATTTTCGGGTGTCATTTAATTAAAAAATGTAATGCTACCACGCTGCACCTTGGTCCAATCCATCTTTAAACAAACGTAACACCATTAACAGACAGTTAATCAGATAAGAGAGATCGGTTTCCAATTTAGACTAACATTAAGTTTACATCTGTGGTAGTGGTTCCCCTTGCTCTGCAAGGGCCATGGCTTTTATGGCGCAATGGGTAATGATGCTGAGTGACTGTGGTTGATGTGTGCAGAGGGTCCCTGGTTCGAGCCCAGGTTGGGGCGAGGAGAGGGACGGAAGGTTGCAAGATCAAATCCCCAAGCTGACAATGTAAAAATCAGTTGTTCTGCCCCTGAACAAGGCAGTTTACCCACTGTTCCTAGACTGTTGTTGAAAACCCACTTGGAATCAGCATAAAAGGGCTGTTGACAGCAACTCATCAATGTTAGATGTCATAAATGAGGGCCGTAAAAATAATGTGGGGGAAAACTGTACTTACATTAAAACAATTGCAGATGTGCTCCTATTAACTGACACTCAAAATATAGAGCAGAGAGGTCATCGAGAGTCTGATGACTCTCACAGCAAGGGTAACTTTTGACAATCTTAGAAGAAATTGCAAAAAATGACCCTCTCATAGAGAAAACGACGAATGCATGTGGCAATGCTAAGTATACAAGCCACCAAATCCAGAACGAAGTTCTTGAGGGCTTAGCTGAGATGATACAAAGTGAAATACGGATAAGAAGTAAAAGAATGTGACATTTTTAGTGTAATTGCAGATGAAACCAAAGATTTGACAAAAAAATAACAAATGTCTTTAGTTGTGAGGTACTATTAAAAACGTGGCCATCCACAAAAGCTTTGTACACTTTCAGTCAGCTGAAATCTTAGATGCAGCAGGTCTCACAAAAATGATAATTGATTGCCTTGAAAAACATGGTCTGGACTACAGATATAATCTTGTGGGGCAAGGCTATGATGGTGCATCCGTCATCAGCGGAAAGCATTCTGGTGTGTCTGCACGGATTAAAAACAGGGCCCGTACGTTCATCTCATATGGCTTGCAGTTCAGAAAGAGCTGTATCTGCAGCAGCAGCCCAGGGAACTACAGAGATTTACGGATGTAAGGTGGGCATGCAGATACATGGCATGCAGTATTCTGAGGGACAGGCTTCCAGCAGTTCTGAGAGTGCTACAGGAAATCACACTTGAAAATATAGTGGTAATAGTGGTGATAGATCAGTTGAGTTGAGTTAAGGGGTGCCCTTACAGACACATTACAGGACTACAGAAGTGAGGGTTACTTTGGAGAACTATGGAAATAGGTTGAAGAGATTGCAGAGCACTGCAAAATATGTGTACAAACAGTATGTAAAAGACAGCCTAAAAGAAGCTTAAGATTTCACGACTCATTGATGATGAGCACTGTAGGGCAGAAAAATAGTGACCGAAGTGATGGTGAGAGCTTCCAAAGAGTTATCAGGTGCGTGACAGTCTCACAGCTGAGCTGCAAAGGCATTTTTTTCAAAGAAAAATTGCGGGGTCCAGTCTCTCAACACAAAGAGTACAACATTCTTGAATGAAGCGCCTCTGTTTGCCTTTGCCCAGACCTTCGAGTCAGATTTAGAGGACCTCAAATATGAGGTTCATCAAACCAAGCAGCTTCTTGATAGGAGAGAGATAAGTGGAAGGGACAGACTGTCTACTCTCCCTGACTTTGTTGTGTTTCTAGAACCTTGTAAAGAGGACTTCCATGAGCTATTTCGACTTTGTAAGATTTCTGTTGTTTACACCAGTCAGCAATGCTTCTTGCGAGAGAAAGTTCTCAGCTCTAAAACTGATTAAAACCCACCTTAGGACAACGATGGTTGATGACAGGTTAAGTCACCAGGGAATTCTCAGTGTTGAGTCAAGGAGGGCAAGCTCCCTCAACATGGAGGAGTTTGTGAAACATTTTGCCAGTTCTCACTAGAACCACAGAATTATGCTGTTTTAAATCTACCTAGGATAATTTGGCACTTAGGCAGTCCCTCTGGTCATGATTAAAACCTGCACTGTGTACTAACTAGTACACTGACATTCTAAAAGGATAAATCAACAGATTTAATTTGGTCTTGATTAGGCCAATTCCAAAACTTTTCTTTGTTATTAGTTAACATAATATATAGGAGCGTAAATATGATACAGTAAGTTTGTAATGCTGATGGGCATCAAAATTATTTTTATTTTTCAAGCCCATTTCTCCTTCATACCTGGTATGTCAAATTGCAGTGTGTTTTTTTGTCAATATAATTTTTTGTAAATAAACTGTGCAATTTATGTAACACACAAATGCTATCTTATCAACTTGGTGCTTGAGCTTTATTTTCTGGATTTTCAACACTTAGAAGACCCAGATTATATATTCATGAGAACAGTTTGTGTGTGTGTGTGTGTGTGTGTGTGCGTGCGTGCGTGCGTGCGTGCGTGCGTGCGTGCGTGCGTGCGTGCGTGCGTGCGTGCGTGCGTGCGTGCGTGCGTGAGAGTGAGAGAGAGAGAGAGAGAGAGAGAGAGAGAGAGAGAAATAAATTGAGCTGCAGTTCCGAGCTAGAGACACTGACTATTCATAGTATGATAAAGAATTCTAGTGAAGTGACCACACTATCTGCCACATTGAAAAACTCTGGATTAAGTGAATTATCAATTCTATCTCTAATCACCAATCATAGGATTCATTCATGCTCATTAGATGCCAGGTTAGAGTTGCATACATTTTCTGTTATGGTCTATGTGTAACAGATGTAAATCGTACTCTCCTTGCATTGTGTTTTGTCCAAATAAATCACCTCAGCCAGTGGTCCCAGTTAAGCATTATTTATTTATGTTGTTAAATATGAAACAGCACGTTAGTTGTGCAGGGCTCAACAATGTTGATGGCTGTCGATGGTAAAAGCCCTTGCATCACATTTTCATACTGGGGAGACTCACGTTCACGATCTCCCCCTATCTGCATGCGGGGCCAATCACAACACGCCTTATTGTCATCATTTATACCTGGATCTCGCAGCTAGCTAGCTGCTATCCGTGTAACTATCGGCTTACGTCGATCCCGGAGCAAACATAAATTATTCCGGAGCTAGCCAGCTGAAGAGTTCCATCAGCCACTCCTGGGCTACAATCACCTATCCGGACCCGTTTTACTGCCAACGCGGAGCCCCACCGGGCCTTCACAACTGGACTACCAACGTTATCTGCCCGAGGGAGTTATCCAGCTGGCTCCTCCGTCGCGACGTTACCTGAACGCTCATCTGCGGCCCGCTAATCGATAGCTGTCTTATCGGCTGCTATCTGAATAGATCTATAGGACAATTTTTTTTTTCTTGGGCCTCTATAACTATATCAATTTTTTTTTGCGAATTGGATTGATCCCCTCTACCACACGGAACCCCAATAATCCTACTGACAGAAACGCACGAGGTGGCTAAAAACAGACCCCCATCCTATGCTAGCTTGCTACCGATGGCCCGGCTAGCTGTCTGAATCGCCGTGACCCCAACCAACCTCAATACTCACTGGACACTTTTGATCACTCGACTAAGCATGCCTCTTCTTAATAATGTCAATATGCCTTGTCCATTGCTGTTCTGGTTAGTGTTTATTGGCTTATTTCACTGTAGAGCCTCTAGTCCTGCTCACTATACCTTATTACCTATTAGGTCCACCACCCACACATGCGATGACATCTTCTGGTTTCAATTATGTTTCTAGAGACAAAATCTCTTTCATCATCACTCAATACCTAGGTTTACCTCCACTGTATTCACATCCTACCATACCTTTGTCTGTACATTATACCTTGAAGCTATTTCATCACCCCAGAAACCTCCTTTTACTCTCTGTTCCAGACGTTCTAGACGACAAATTCTCATTGCTTTTAGCAGTACCCTTATCCTACTCCTCCTCTTTTCCTCTGGTGATGTAGAGGTGAATCCAGGCCCTGCAGTGCCTAGCTCCACTCCTATTCCCCAGGCGCTCTCTTTTGATGACTTCTGTAACCGTAATAGCCTTGGTATCATGCATGTTAACCTCTCTGAACCACCCATCCCGGATCCGGTGTAATTGTCATCAGCAACGCTGAATAGCATAGCGCCACTGTCAAATAATATTACTAGAAAATATTAATATTCATGAAATCACAAGTGCAATATTGAAAAACACGGCTTAGCCTTTTGCTAATCCACCTGTCGTCTCAGATTTTAAATTATGCTTTACAGCGAAAGCAATACAAGCGTTTGTGTAAGTTTATCGATCGCTTGACAAAACAATAAGTACATTTAGCATCAGGTAACTTGGTCACGAAAATCAGAAAAGCAATCAAATTAATCGTTTACCTTTGATGATCTTCGGATGTTTTCACTCACGAGACTCCCAGTTAGACAACAAATGTTCCTTTTGTTCCATAAAGATATTTTTTATATCCAAATACCTCAGTTAGTTTGGTGCGTTATGCCAAGGAATCCACCGGAAAGAGCGGTCAAGACAACACAGACAAAAATTCCAAATTATATCCATAATGTCCACAGAAACATGTCAAAAGTGTTTTATAATCAATCCTCAGGGTGTTTTTCAAATATCTATTCGATAATATATCAACCAGGACAGTTGGCTTTTCACAAGGACCGGGAGTAACAATGGCCACCTTTCTCTTTTGCGCACAACTCCCTCTGAGAGTGGTCACCATAGCATCACCCACCTGTAGCACGCACTCCAGCAGATATATCTCTCTGGTCACCCCCAAAACCAATTCTTTCTTTGGCCGCCTCTCCTTCCAGTTTTCTGCTGCCAATGACTGGAACGAACTACAAAAATCTCTGAAACTGGAAACACTTATCTCCCTCACTAGCTTTAAGCACCAGCTGTCAGAGCAGCTCACAGATTACTGCACCTGTACATAGCCCATCTATAATTTAGCCCAAACAACTACCTCTTTCCCTACTGTATTTATTTTATTTATTTATTTATTTTGCTCCTTTGCACCCCATTATTTTTATTTCTACTTTGCACATTCTTCCACTGCAAATCAACCATTCCAGTGTTTTACTTGCTATATTGTATTTACTTTGCCACAATGGCCTTTTTTTGCCTTTACCTCCCTTATCTCACCTAATTTGCTCACATCGTATATAGACTTGTTTCTACTGTATTATTGACTGTATGTTTGTTTTACTCCATGTGTAACTCTGTGTTGTTGTATGTGTCGAACTGCTTTGCTTTATCTTGGCCCGGTCGCAATTGTAAATGAGAACTTGTTCTCAACTTGCCTACCTGGTTAAATAAAGGTGATATAAATCAAATCAGAGTTGAACCAACCAATAAGAATGCTTTAAATACACCTTTCTTTAGAGGCAAATGGAAACATAACCAACATTTGGACACCCGAAGTAGCCTTGGACACCCCCTGGCCACCCCATGTATAAAACTCTAGTTCCGCCACTATTAAGTAGTACTTGAAATTATTTTTACTTGAGTACTTTACACAACTGTTTGTATGAAGGTTCCCCAACCACCACAAATATTTTCCGTTTTTGGGATATTTTTATTTTCAACATGCGCAGTAGGTGGCGGCATGCCACATTCGAACGCCATTATTATACCAGAGAAGAAGAAGGAAACTGCTGGTGTGTGGACTTCAATACCGGACGTGTCGTGGTTAACACAACCAAGCGCAATTTTTTTATTATTGTTTTTTTAAAATCAGGTCCCGGGAGTTTTTTTTTCTTCTTCCCGTTAGCTAACGTTAGTACTGTACCAAAGAGCATCAATATACTGACTAGATGTTGATAGCCTCCTGGTAACGTTAGCTAGAAGCTACCACTGAAGGATAGCTTGGTACAGTAGTTAGCTATCCACTACCTTTTCGCGCCCGGGAGTTTTCCAATTGTAGCGGGTACGTACACAGCCACTCTCAACCGATAGGTAGGGTGGGATTGTGTGTTTGTTAGCCTAACCAGAGTCATACTAAACTAATGTCGCTTGTTAGCTAGCTGAGCTTGTTTTACCGTTATGCGTCACTATAATCTACAGTACGCTAGCTTGATTTGAAAATGTGTAGCTAGTTAGCTAGTAATGTATCACTTGTTGGTCTCCCATACATTGCTAGCTGTCGTCATAACTTTAAACAGCCAAATCTTAGGGTTAGTCACTTTCCTGTTGCTGGACTACCGACGTTGCCACAACAAACAAACGGCATCAAAATTGCCTAGTTAACGTTAGTTGACTAACATTACCTCTGTGTTATTTGCTCACTAAGTTGGTTAATGTTTTGGTTTATTTAGTTGCTAATTAACTAGCGAATTAAATAGGAACTTTTTTAGAACAATCAAATGTACTGCAACAGTTAACGTTGGTTAGTTTACTTGCTAAGTAACGTTAGCTGACGAACGAGTTCACTGCGAAAGTTATTATTTGTGAACATAAGTAACTAGCTCAACTGTAACTAGCTCATGTGGTTGGTGATTATACAGAAACTCTGACTGATTCAGTATTTTCTACACTGACTGTGTTTACTCTGTTCAGGGATGGCATCAACCAGGTGTGAAGAACTACTAAGTGACAAAGAACCTTTGCATATATCAGCCCCCACCTCTCCTCCCCCATTTCTATCCTCACTGCTTCCCTTTCTAAACAAGCCCCCTCCCCCTCTCTGATCCGCTCCTGGCCTTCCTCGCACCGTTCCCCGTGGGATGAGTCTTGTGAGGTCACAGCCCGCCTCTACTCCTCGCTGCAACTCACCCGAGATCTCCAGGCCAAAGGTCAACCATCACCAGGCCACACTCACAGGTAACCCTGGCCCTGTCCAGAAACAATCCCTATTCTCCCAGAAACAACCTCACCCCCGTCTTGCCCAGAAATAAGACTGGGTTTTCAACATGCAAATAGACAGACTGGTTGATGGACAGTGTCATGTCTCACTCTAACTATCTCTGTGTGTCTCCAGACAGGTGTCATTTCAGTTTTCTTCTCCTCAGCTGGGGGAGGAAGGGGTATGGCTAGATCCCCCTGAACCTTCACACCCCTCCCCCGGTGGGAGACAGGAGGAGGAGGGAGAGGAAGATAGGGTGTTGGTAGAGGAGATGGGTGATAATCTCAACACCAGTGTGGACTACAGCAGCAGACTCACTGTAACTAACCCCTTACATCCGACACGTGTTTGTTGTATGTGTGCGATTGTGTGTGACTTCATGTTGGTGTGTTGGTTGCAGAATGGCAGGAGACATATCCAGGACATGGAGAATGTCAGAGCTCACCTTCAAACCATGCTGAGAAGCACACCCACATTGGAGACAGAGGGTGAGACCCTGGAGACTCTCCTTCTATCCCAAACCAACCCATAGCCTGTACCCCTCCCATAGGCACAGATCATAGAGGAATGGATGGATGTCCACAATATGTAAAAAAATATATATTAAAAAATCCACCTGACTTGTCAGAGGGCATGATGGAGGTGAAACTAGGATTGGGTGATATTATGATGGCATTATCTATTGACGATGATTGCCAGCCATCGTCTATGGCGACGACATGTGATCGACGATGGTTTAGCGTATTTGAACTTGACTGGTGCCGTGGAGTAAAAAGTATCGCAGGACAAGTGACATTCTAATTTGCCTATTCCTATTTGCTATAGCCCAGTGGTCACCAACCTTTTCAAGCCTAAGATCATATGCCAAGTCCAAATGTTAACCAAGATCTACCTCTTGCAAAAAATTACAGAAAACAAGGCCACAATGGAGTTCCACTTTGACGTTCTTTATTTTGTTACCTGTCAGTCACAAGCAAAGTATTCATTTAATTGTGTAAATAGTATAATCAGAAGTGCAAGTGTCATTGATAAGTCACAATACATTTTTCAATATTTCCACAGGCCTATTACTCATTAACCATTTATATACAGTTGAAGTCGGAAGTTTACATGCACTTGGTTATTAAAACTTGTTTTTCAACCACTCCACAAATTTCTTGTTCAACTATAGTTTTGGCAAGTCGGTTGGGACATCTGCTTTGTGCATGACACAAGTAATTTTTCAATCTTTACAGAAAGATTATTTCACTTATAATTCACTGTATCACAATTCTAGTGGGTCAGAATTTATATACACTAAGTTGACTGTGCCTTTAAACAGGTGCGAGAAGTGCAAATCAATCCCAGAACAACAGCAAAGGACCTTGTGTAGATGCTGGAGGAAACGGGTACAACAGTTATACACCTGCATTGCTTGCTGTTTGGGGTTTTAGGCTGGGTTTCTGTAAAGCACTTTGAGATATCAACTGATGTAAGAAGGGCTTTATAAATAAATTTGATTTGATAATTCCACAGTAAAACGAGTCCTATATCGACATAACCTGAAAGGCTGCTCAGCAAGGAAGAAGCCACTGCTCCAAAACCACCATAAAAAAGCCAGACTATGGTGTGCAAGGGCACATGGGGACAAAGATCATACTTTTTGGAGAAATGTCCTCTGGTCTGATGAAACAAGAATAGAACTGTTTGGCCATAATGACCATTGTTATGTTTGGAGGAAAAAGGGGGAGGCTTGCAAGCCGAAGAACACCATCCCAACTGTGAAGCACGGTGGTGGCAGCATCATGTTGTGGGGGTGCTTTACTGCAGGAGGGACTGGTTCCCTTCACATAATAGATGGCATCATGAGGAAAGGGAAATTATGTGGATGTATTGGAAGCAACATCTCAAGACATCAGTCAGGAAGTTAAAGCTTGGTCCCAAATGGGTCTTCCAAATGGACATTAACCCCAAGAATACTTCCAAAGTTGTGGAAAAATGGCTTAAGGATGACAAAGTCAAGGTATTGGAGTGGGCATCACAAAGCCTTGACCTCAATCCTATAGAAAATTTGTGGGCAGAACTGAAAAAGTGTGTGCGAGCAAGTAGGCCTACAAACCTGATTCAGTTACACCAGCTCTGTCAGGAGGAATGGGCCAAAATTCACCCATTTTATTGTGGAAAGCTTGTGGAAGGCTACCGGAAACATTTGACCCAAGTTAAACAATTGAAAGGTTATGCTACACTCAATTAGTATTTGGTATGTAAACTTCTGACCCACTGGGAATGTGATGAAAGAAATAAAGATTAAATAAATCATTCTCTATTATTCTGACATTTCACATTCTTAAAATAAAGCGGTGATCCTAACTGACCTAAGACATGGCATTTGAACTAGAATTAAATGTCAGGAGTTGTGATTTTTTTTTATGTTGAGCTTGAGGTGATTTTAATCCTTCAACCGCTAAAGAGTGTCTGAAGTTAGGGGGTGTCCGATGTTGGTAAAATTAGCTAGGTGAAAACAAGTAGGTTTGCTGTGTGCCTTCACTCTGTTTTCCTCATCCCTGGGCCTGCTGTTTCAACAGGTTCTTGGCGCTGTCTGTCTTCCTCTTTTCTCACACTTTTTACCTTTTGTAGTATATGAAGCTACACAACATCTTGCAGGAACCTGCACAATTTTATTACAAAACTGAATTTATCAAAATAAAGTACTTTCCCCACACTACCTCAACCAGGTGCAATTTAGGGGAGGAGCACAAAAAATAAATAGCTTTGCATGTGTGACTCCTTACCACAATCAATCAGTATGGCAAAAAAGAGCTCTGCTCAGAGGGCCTTAGAAATGATTTTTGTAGAGAGCGGAGTGTCTTCCACTTTGGAAGATTAAGAATTTTCATGTGTCTGTCAATTCGGAGTCTGACAGTGAGTTGAAAGAAGAGGAGGAGACTGACCCTGAGCCAGCCCCAGGACCAGCCCGTCAGCAACCAGCTCATCAGCAGCCAGCTCATCAGCAGCCTGCAGGAGGAGAAATATTGTCATTCCTGGGGAATGAGCCACACTATATGGCGTTGAACCCAGATTGGAACAGAAGGAAGCTAGGCCGACGTGTCTTACGTGCCAAAGAAAGGAGTAATGTGGTACTCATGAGTGCCCTGAAAAAGAAAAAAATAATCGCAATGGATTATAATGCCACAAAAGGAGGGTGGACCATTTAGACAAGCTGGTGACTGGCTACAGCTGCGAACATTGGGTGAATAACAGCATGAACACTACACAAGGGGTAAGCTTATTAAGAAAGAAATCCATGCGGGCTGGGAAAACCCCTACATGCAAGGTTGAAATCCAAATGGCGAATAACCTTGGGTTCCATGGGATCTTAAACACTCTTAAATGAGTTTATCTGCTTTAAAGGCCTTAAATCTTAAAATGTATTAAATTCAGTTTTCAAAGGTCTTAAATGTGACAGTGGTGACTAAAGTGTTTCCGTTATATTGTGCCGCAATTTAATTGTTTCCACTGTGGCAAAAAAATAGGAAAACATATACAAAAAATACTCCAGGCACACTTTCAAGATGCCTCTTTGGGTGCTAGTGCTAGTCGGGTGGTTGCTAGAGCAAGGTAGCCTAAACAATTTGATAGACGACAACACGATAATTTTTGTGCGAGAGTATGGGCTAGCATTGTGCTAGACTGCTGCTTCTCCTTGTTACCTGTTTAGCAACAGTGTTTACTCGTTAACTTTTATTTGTTAGTTATTCTTCTGTTTTTCATGTAAGTTTACCTTCTTTTTTTTTTATAAACTTTTCGGCCTGTTTGAAGTAGGCCTACCAAAGTTCTCTGACTTAGAAAACCTTGGCTTATTAGTGTAAGCTAGCTTTCTATTTGACTAGAAAGCTAGAAACCTATAACTGAACCACTGTATCAGCAAAACATTTACAGTGCCTTGCGAAAGTATTCGGCCCCCTTGAACTTTGCGACCTTTTGCCACATTTCAGGCTTCAAACATAAAGATATAAAACTGTATTTTTTTTGTGAAGAATCAACAACAAGTGGGACACAATCATGAAGTGGAATTATTCAGCCCCTTTACTTTCAGTGCAGCAAACTCTCTCCAGAAGTTCAGTGAGGATCTCTGAATGATCCAATGTTGACCTAAATGACTAATGATGATAAATACAATCCACCTGTGTGTAATCAAGTCTCCGTATAAATGTACCTGCACTGTGATAGTCTCAGAGGTCCGTTAAAAGCGCAGAGAGCATCATGAAGAACAAGGAACACACCAGGCAGGTCCGAGATACTGTTGTGAAGAAGTTTAAAGCCGGATTTGGATACAAAAAAAATTCCCAAGCTTGACCCATCCCAAGGAGCACTGTGCAAGCGATAATATTGAAATGGAAGGAGTATCAGACCACTGCAAATCTACCAAGACCTGGCCGTCCCTCTAAACTTTCAGCTCATACAAGGAGAAGACTGATCAGAGATGCAGCCAAGAGGCCCATGATCACTCTGGATGAACTGCAGAGATCTACAGCTGAGGTGGGAGACTCTGTCCATAGGACAACAATCAGTCGTATATTACACAAATCTGGCCTTTATGGAAGAGTGGCAAGAAGAAAGCCATTTCTTAAAGATATCCATAAAAAGTGTTGTTTAAAGTTTGCCACAAGCCACCTGGGAGACACACCAAACATGTGGAAGAAGGTGCTCTGGTCAGATGAAACCAAAATTGAACTTTTTGGCAACAATGCAAAATCTTATGTTTGGCGTAAAGGCAACACAGCTCATCACCCTGAACATGGTGGTGGCAGCATCATGGTTTGGGCCTGCTTTTCTTCAGCAGGGACAGGGAAGATGGTTAAAATTGATGGGAAGATGGATGGAGCCAAATACAGGACCATTCTGGAAGAAAACCTGATGGAGTCTGCAAAAGACCTGAGACTGGGACGGAGATTTTCTCTTCCAACAAGACAATGATCCAAAACATAAAGCAAAATCTACAATGGAATGGTTCAAAAATAAACATATCCAGGTGTTAGAATGGCCAAGTCAAAGTCCAGACCTGAATCCAATCGAGAATCTGTGGAAAGACCTGAAAACTGCTGTTCACAAATGCTCTCCATCCAACCTCACTGAGCTCGAGCTGTTTTGCAAGGAGGAATGGGAAAAAAATTTCAGTCTCTCAATGTGCAAAACTGATAGAGACATACCCCAAGCGACTTACAGCTGTAATCACAGCAAAAGGTGGCGCTACAAAGTATTAACTTAAGGGGGCTGAATAATTTTGCACGCCCAATTTTTCAGTTTTTGATTTGTTAAAAAAGTTTGAAATATCCAATAAATGTCGTTCCACTTCATGATTGTGTCCCACTTGTTGTTGATTCTTCACAAAAAATACAGTTTTATATCTTTGTTTGAAGCCTGAAATGTGGCAAAAAGTCACAAAGTTCAAGGGGGCCGAATACTTTCGCAAGGCACTGTACATAATGTACTGACAAATCATGTAAAAAAAAATAGTCTGGATTGCGCTGCTGTGATCATCTGCCAATATTCTTCCTCTGATCGCAGGCCTCCTGGTTGTCTGACCCACCTTTTGGATTATTGCCTAGGGAATGTATCTATTTTGGATGTCCCTCGCCATATCTCCCTCTGGAATACCTATCGGGTTTCCCTCTTTGACTCTCCTGCGGCCCGGAGTAGATCCTGCCGCTACCTGTTTTTTTCTCTGGCTAGTTATAGGGCCTCTCCACTGAAGCGCTTCCCTACCTGGCTCCACTCTTCTCCACCTGCTTTTTCTCTGGTTAGTTATAGGGCCTCTCCACCGAAGCGCTTCCCGACCTAGCCTCCACTCTTCTGCCATCGCATGGACCCCCGCCGTCAATCTCATTAGGTTTCCGCTCTCTTTCTTTTGCTCTGCTGGCGAGGATTGTATTTCACGTGTTTTTGACTGTGGGTTCTAGTGCTAGCTGGATTAGAGTAGGCTAGTTGGGCTCTGGCTTGCTGCTTTGCTAACCATGGGGGTTTCTGTGTGGATTCATCTGTAATTTTATTTGATCTAAATTGCTGTCATGCACCTGCCCACGGGCTCCTCTCTGTTCCTCCTGTTTGCTCTCTGCCCTGGAATAGTATGGATTCCCACTCCCTGTTTTATCCCGACCAAATACTACTCCCCCCTGATTTTCGTCGCATGAATAATAACTATCGGCTCCGGCTCTCCTATGATGTCCTTATCCCGCCCACTCATCGGGCATCCTACGTAGACGCTGCTACCTGCATCAGGTAGCAACATTAACTCTCTCTCGTCTCACTCACACCCTACTTCCGATCCATCTTGTACAGTACACCATGACTGCCTACGTCCCCTTCAACCTACTGTACCACTATCCATAAGCTCACCTCTGTTTCACAATACTAACTTTGCTCGCCTCAACACTCGATCAATGAACAAAGCCCCCTTGCTCCATGAACTAATATCTGACAACAAGCTAGACTTCCTCCTCCTAACTGAAACTTGGCAACAACCCCAGTGATTTATTTTCTCTTAACCAAGCTACTCCTGCTGGTTATGGCTACCTGTGTCTCCCCCACTCCACCAGCTGTGGTGGCGCCCTTGCTCTACTGTATACTGTAACTGTAAATCAAAATAGCTGAACTCTGTCCCGACTATCTCATTTGAATACATTGCTTACAAATCATCCTGCTCTATTACCACTATCCTTGTGTACTGTCTTCCTAAAGCTAATGAATCATTCCTGTCTGGACTACTCACCATTGCTGTCCCACTCTCCCCCTGCTTGGAGATGATTAATATTTACATGGACTCATCAAACTGTTGATATTACCCAACTTGTCAGTTTTCCCGATCACATCAAGGGACACATACCAGATCTCATCTTCTCTGTTGGCCTCAACTTAACTAATATTTCCCCCTCTCTGTTCCCACTATCTGACCACAAGATACTTAATTTCTCCCCTCATACTCACCCCACAACACTGACAAATGCCTTATCTCCTTCCATAACATCAAAGCTGTTGGCCTCCTCCAACTCTGATGCCAATTGCGCTGCCCTGCCCCTTGACCACGCCCCCAACACACCTGGTGAACTATCTGCTCAATTCAAACACTGCTCTGTCTCCCTCAACTCTCTCGACCCAATCCTAACTAAACCTGTTTTCTTTCTCCTCCCCCTGGTTTACCCCTGAGCTCTGCGCCCTGAAGCAAGCTGGCTGCCAACTGGAGCGCCTGAGCTGGAAGTCTGGGCTCACTGCCCACACTGAGGCCTACAAACTACCTCTCCACCAACAGATGCTGGCAGGTCTGCCTACTTCTCAAACATCATTCAATAAGAACTCCCAGACTGTTCTCGACTGTCAGCAAACCACTTCAGCCCATGATGACACCTTCTCTACTTCCTCCACTGAACTCTGCAACTCCTTCCTTCAGTTTTTCAAGGACAAGTTCACCCAAATAAACTCATCACTGACTGATAATTCTCCCTCAGCCGCACCTTCCCCTGTTAACCTCCCAACCGTCACCCCTGAAACCCGTCTCAGAATTCGCCCCATCTCAAAACTCATGTCATCCAAGACTACAACTTGCTCCCTGGATCCTCTCCACTTTTCTCATCAAAGTCTGCTCGCTGTCCATATATCGTACACATCTCTAATCTCTCCCTTGCCCACGGAACTGTCCCCTCCAACTGCAAAACAGCTGCTATCACCACCATCTTAAAAATGCTAGGGCTAGACCCTACCATCCTCAATAACTTCCACCCCATTACCAACCTTTCCTTCCTTGCCAAGACTCTGGAACGGACTGTTGCCTCTTAATTACAAACCCACCTGCTAATCATCAACCTATTCAGAGCCCTCCCATTCTGGTTTCCACTCCCTCCACAGTACTGAAACTGCAATCCTCAAAGTTGTCAATGACCACCTCTGCTGATGCCCTCAACATCCTGATTCTCCTCGACCTGAGTGTGGTTTTTGACACAATGAGCCATCAAATCCTCCTCACTTGACTTGAGGGTCTGGGTGTTGAGAGCACCACATTCTCCTGGCTACAATCATACCTCACAAATTGGACCCACTACAGCTCCCTCAATGACCACATGTCAGACTCAGCTGCTCTTCATTTACATCCTCCCCCTTGGTCAGATTCTCTGTCACTTCAACCTTGACTTCCACTGCTATGCCGATGACTCCCAGATCTACCTCGGCACCATATCCCACCTCTGACCCTCATTGAATCGTGCCTCTGCAGTAAAAACATGAATGCAAAGAAACTTCAAGGTCAACAGTGATAAACAGAACTACTCCTCATAGGCACCAAATCTAACCTCACCAAAGCTGGCAACCTTATCATTGATGACACCACTGTCTCTCCTTCCCTCCCCTGGGCACACAACCTTGGTGTCATCCTGCTTGAAAATATGGAGAGGTACTCAGTAATGTGTTATGTTTGGGACAAATCCACTAAAACACTTTGTTTTCAGGACAAAAAGTTCATTGCTTTGCCAATTTTTTTTGCAGTATCACTTTAGTGTGCCTTGTTGCAAACAGGATGCATGTTTTTGAGACCCCCCTCACAAATAATCTGTACAAGTTTCCTTTTCACTCTGTCAATTAGGTTAGTATTGTGGAGTTACTACAATGTTGTTTATCCATTTGATCTTATCACAGCCATTAAACTCTGTAACTCTCTGTAAAGTCACCATTGGTCTCATGGTGAAATCCTTGAGTGGGATATTCAATGCTGCTTTTTTATTTATTTTTACCCATCTACCAATAGGTGCCCTTTGTGAGGCATTGGAAAACCTCCTTGGCCTTTGTAGTTGAATTTGTGTTTAAAATTCACTGAGAGGTCTGAGAGACCTTAAAAATAAATGGGGATTTCAGCTTTTCATTTTTAATTAATTAGTAAAAAAAAAAAAAAAAATTAAACGGAAAAACTTTCCACTTTGGCCTACCCCATAATGTTAATGACAAAAAAATCTCAATCCATTTTAAATTCAGGCTGTAGCACAACAACATTTGGAAAAAGTAAAGGGAATACTTTCTGAAGGCACTGTAATGGTTTTATGAGTTCCCACTTATTCGGGTGGTAAATTATGTAGCATTTATGCAAAACCTAGGCCAATATTAAAAAACAAAATGCAGGCAAATGAATCTGAAGAGCCCAAAAATATATTATTCTGGATCCTATTTTGACATGTTGCAAATCAAAATATCGGTCATGCTTTCCCTGAAGATGTTAGATGAAATAGCTAACTACTTCCATGTCTTACTTGGCACTGGAAAAAGTCATTCTAGAGTCCTCACGCTTAGCTACTTTCCTTAAAAGTATAGCCATTGATATGAAATTCAGTGAATGAGGGAATTATTTTTAACTTTTTAATTCTCACATTTGGGGATCTTATCCGCTGCTAATGACGAGTTAGTCTGGAATTTCACTGAAGTAGTTAACTTTTGTTACAAATTGTACATCATTATGGTGTTCCTAATGACAAAATAAAATAGAGGGCTAACGGAGCAAAAAGAGCGTGGCTCACAGTTCAGCTACAGTCACACACAATTGCATCAAAACCAAAAGTTACCTTATTATGTGACACAAAATGCACTTCAGTGTTTTAAGGCTATTCCCCTACTTTACCAACACAAGGTAGGTATACAGAAGATAGCCCTATTTGGTAAAAGACCAAATAGTTCATATTAAGTTCATATTATGGCAAGAACAGCTCAAGCAAAGAGAAATGACAGTCCATCATTACTTTATGACATGAAGGTCAGTCAATCCATAAAATGTCAAGAACTTTGAACATTTCTTCAAGTGCAGTCGCAAAAACCATCAAGCACTATGATTATACTGGCTCTCATGGGGACCGCCACAGGAATGGAAGACCCAGAGTTACCTCAGCTGCAGAGGTTAAGCTCATTAAAGTTAATGGCCTCAGAAATTTCAGCCCAAATAAATGCTTCACAGAGTTCAAGTATCAGACACATCTCAACATCAACTGTTCAGAGGAGACTGTGTGAATCAGGCCTTCATTGTCAAATTTCTGCAAAGAAACCACTACTAAAGGACATCAATAAGAAGAGACTTGCTTGGGCCAAGAAACAAGAGAGATTTTTGGTTTCACCCGCCGTGTCTTTGGATGATCGGATGATCTCTGCTTGTGTATTTCCCACCGTAATGCATGGAGGTGGTGGTGTTATGGTGTGGGGTGGCTTTGCAGGTGACACTGTCTGTGATTTATTTAGAATTCAAGGCACACTTAACCAGCAAGGCTTCCACAGCATTATGCAGCGATACGCCATCCCATCTGGTTTGGGCTTAGTAGGACTATCATTTGTTTTTCAACAGGACAATGACCCAAAATACACCCCCAGGCTGTGTAAGGGCTATTTTACAAAGAAGGAGAGTGGTGGAGTGCTGCATCAGATGACCTTGATTTGGTGGGCCACACTTTTTTGGTTTCTACATGTGTCCATATGTGTCATTTCATAGTTTTGATGTCTTCACTATTATTCTACATTGTAGAAAATAGTAAAAAATCAAATAAAAACCTTGAATGAGTAGGTGTTCTAACACTTTTGACCGGTACTGTCCAATTTCATGA
Source organism: Oncorhynchus tshawytscha (assembly GCF_018296145.1). Classification (NCBI taxonomy): domain Eukaryota; kingdom Metazoa; phylum Chordata; class Actinopteri; order Salmoniformes; family Salmonidae; genus Oncorhynchus; species Oncorhynchus tshawytscha. Next base: position 42,733 of record NC_056445.1, read on the forward strand.
AATACATTAAAAATAAATGAAAGGTGGACTCAATAATAAAGGATCTGTAAAATGTAGTCTGGATGAACTTGTCCACCTCAAAAGTGCTCTATCCATTCTCCCCAATTAAGGTGCCACCAACCTCCTGTAATTGAGACACAGACCATTCAAATATCTCTATCTTAAACAGATGCTTTTTTATGGGGATTTTTTTTAATGCAAATTAGATTTCCGCAGGGGAGTGGACATTGACTCTAGGGGTATCAGACCGTGATACAGTGTCTTGGGAAGTTTTCAGACCCCTTGACTTTTTCCACATTTTGTTAGGTTACAGACTTATTCTAAAATTGATTTAACCTTTATTTAACTTCTTGATGACAGGGGGCAGTATTTTCACGTCCGGATATAATATATGCCCAAATTCAACTGCCTGCTACTCATCCCCAGAAGTTAAGATATGCATATTATTAGTAAATTTGGATCGAAAACACACTGAAGTTTCTAAAGCTGTTTGAAACATGTCTGTGAGCACAACAGAACTTATTTTGCAGGCGAAACCCCAAAAACAAACCATTCAGATTTTTTTTTTTTCAGGTCACTTTCTTTTTAATGGGTTTTCATTGGGAATCCAGATTTCTAAGGGACCTTCTTGCAGTTCATATCACTTCCACTGGATATCAACAGTTTTTAGAAATTGGTTGAGGTTATTCCTTTGTGTAATGAAGAAGTACGGCCATCTTGAACGAGGGTCACTTGAAGTGTACTGTTAGATAGAGGCGTGTGACCAGAAAGCATGCTTCAGTTTGTTTTCTTCCTGTATTGAACACAGATCATCCCGTCTTCAATTTTATTGATTATTTACATTAAAAAAATACCTAAAGTTGTATTACAAAAGTAGTTTACAGGTAACCTTTGAGATATTTTGTAGTCATGTTGAGCAAGTTGGATCCGGTGTTTTTCTGGATCAAACGTGCCAAATTAATGGACATTTTGGATATATATCGACAGAATTAATCGAACAAAAGGATCATTTGTGATGTTTATGTGACATATTGGAGTGCCAACAAAAGAAGCTCGTTAAAGGTAAGGCATGAATTAGAATTTATTTCTGCGTTTTGTGTCGCGCCTGCAGGGTTGAAAAATACTTTTCTCTCTTTATTTACTATGGTGCTATCCTCAGATAATAGCATCGTTTGCTTTCGCCGAAAAGCCTTTTTGAAATCTGACATGTTGGCTGGATTCACAACAAGTATAGCTTTAATTTGCTATCTTGCATGTGTGATTTAATGAAAGTTTGATTTTTATAGTAATTTATTTGAATTTGGTGTTCTGCATTTTCCCTGGCTTTTGGCCATATCCCAGAGAGGTTAACTTGGCAAGTCAGTTAAGAACAAATTCTTAATTACAATGATTGTGTGCCTCCCTATGGGACTCCCAATCACGGCCGGATGTGATACAAACTGGATTTGAACCAGGTACTATAGTGACGCCTCTTGCACTGAGATTAAGTGCCTTAGATCGATGAGACACTCGGGAGCAAAAACTGGTTTTCAGAAAATTTTGCAAATGAATAAAAAATAAAAAACTGAAATCACATTTACATACAGTTGAAGTAGGAAGTTACATACACTTAGGTTGGAGTCATTAAAACTAGTTTTTCAACCACTAAAACTAGTTTTTCAACCACAAAGTACATGTCGGTTAGGACATCTACTTTGTGCATGACAAAAGTAATTTTTACAACAATTGTTTACAGAAAGATTGTTTCACTTATAATTCACTGTATCACAATTCCAGTGGGTCAGAGGTTTATGTACACTAAGTTGACTGTGCCTTTAAACAGCTTGGTAAATTCCAGAAAATGATGTCATTGCTTTAGAAGCTTCTGATAGGCTAATTGACATAATTTGAGTCAATTGTAGGTGTACCTGTGGATGTATTTCAAGACCTACCATCAAACTCAGTGCCTCTTTGCTTGACATCATGGGGAAATCTAAATAAATCTGCCAAGACCGCTTGAAAAAAATTGTAGACCTCCACAAGTCTGGTTCATCCTTGGGAGCAATTTCCAAACGCCTGAAAGTACCATCTGTGCAAACAATAGTACACAAGTAAAAACACCATGGGACCACGCAGCCGTCATACCGCTCAGGAAGGAGACGTGTTCGGTCTCCTGTGGATGAACGTATTTTGGTGCGAAAAGTGCAAATCAATCCCAGAACAACAGCAAAGGACCTTGTGAAGATGCTGAAGGAAACATGTACAAAAATATCTATATCTGTCGCGCCCTGACCTGAGTATTCTTTGTTTTCTTTGTTTTGGTTAGGTCAGGGTGTGACATGGGTGATGTATGTGTTTTTTGTACTGTCTAGGGGTTTTGTAGGTTTTGGAGTTGTTTACTATCTAGGTGTTTATATACTGTATGTCTATGGTTGCCTAGATTGGTTCTCAATTAAGAGGCAGGTGTGTATCGTCTCTGATTGGGAATCATATTTAGGCAGCCATCTGCTTTGGGTATTTTGTGGGTTATTGTCTATGTCTAGTTGCCTGTGTCTGCACTGTTTATATGGAGCGTCACGTTCATTTGTTGTTTTGTACGTTTGTTTTAGTGTTCTTTCTTCATTAAATATAGAACATGTATTCATATCACGCTGCGCCTTGGTCTCCTCTTTACGACGATCGTGACAATATCCACACCAACACGAGTCCTATGTCGGCATAACCTGAAAGGCCGCTCAGCAAGGAAATAGCCACTGCTACAAAACCTCTATAAAAAAAGTCAGACTATGGTTTGCAACTGCAAATGGGGACAAAGATGGTACTTTTTTGAGAAATGTCCTCTGGTCTGAAACAAAAATAGGACTGTTAATGACCACCGTTATGTTTGGAGGAAAAAGGGGGAGGCTTGCAAGCCGAAGAACACCATCCCAACCTTGGAGCACAGGGGTGGCAGCATCATGTTGTTGGGGTGCTTTGCTGCAGGAGGGACTGGTGCACTTCACAAAATAGATGGCATCATGAGGCAGGAAAATTATGTGGATATATTGAAGCAACATCTCAAGACATCAGTCAGGAAGTTAAAGCTTGGTCGCAAATGGGTCTTCCAAATGGACAATGACCCCAAGCATGCTTCCAAAGTGTGGCAAAATGGCTTAAGGACGACAAAGTCAAGGTATTGGAGTGGCCATCCCAAAGCCCAGACCTCAATCCTGTAGAACATTTGTGGGCAAAACTGAAGAAGCGTGTGCGAGCAAGGAGGCCTATGAACCTGACTCAGTTACACCAGCTCTGTCAGGAGGAATGGGCCAAAATTCCCCCAACTTATTGTGGAAGGCTACCCAAAACGTTTGACCCAAGTAAAAACATGTGAAGGCATTGCTACTAAATACTAATTGAGTGTATGTAAATTTCTGACTCACTGGGAATGTGAGGAAAGAAATAAAAGCTGAATTAAATAATTCTCTCTACTATTATTCTGACATTTCACATTCTTAAAATAAAGTGGTGATCCTAAATGACCAAGGAATTTTTACAAGGATTAAATGTCAGGAATTGTGAAAAACTGTAATTGGCTAAGGTGTAAACTTCCGACTTCAACTATTTATGTATTTAGACCCTCTTCTCAGTATTTTGTTGAAGCGATTACAGCCTTGAGTCTTCTTGGGTATGGACACACCTGTATTTGGGGAGTTTCTCCCATTCTTCTCTGCTGATCCTCTCAAGTTCTGTCAGGTTGCATGGGGAGCTTTGTTACACAGCTATTTTCAGGTCTCTCCAGAGATGTTCGATTGGACTCAATTCTGGGCTCTGGTGGGGCCACTCAAGGTCATTCAGAGACTTGTCCCGAACCCACTCCTGCATTGTGTTGGCTGTGTGCTTAGGGTCATTGTCCTGTTGGAAGGTGAACCTTCACCCTCGTCTGAGGTCCTGAGTGCTCTGGAGCGGGTTTTCATCAAGGATCTCTCTGTACTTTGCTCAGTTCATCTTTCCCTCAATCCTGGCAAGTCCGTTAAGAACAAATTCTTATTTACAATAACGTCCTTCCAGGGAACAGTGAGGCTGCAGGTAGCCTAGTGGTTAGAGCGTTGGGTCAGTAACTGAAAGGTTGCTGGATCTAATCCCAGAGCTGTCTAGGTAATAATCTGTCGTTCAGCCCCTGAACCCACTGTTCCCTGGTAGGCTGTCATTGTAAATAAGAATTTGTTCTTAAATGACTTTCCTAGTTAAATAAAAATCCAGTTCATTCTGCTGAAAGTCCTTCCCCCATCATGCTTCACCTTAGGGATGGTGCCATGTTTCCTCTAGATGAGACGCTTCGCATTTAGGCCAAAGAGTTCAATTTTGGTTTCATCAGAAAAGAGAATCTTTAGGTGTCTTTTGGCAAACTCCAAGTGCCTTTTACTGAGGACTGGCTTCCGACTGGCCACTCTACCATAAAGGCCTGATTGGTGGAATGCTGGAGAGAGTTGGTTGCGCTTCTGGAAGTTTCTCCCATCTCCACAGAGTGACCATCGGGTTCTTGGTCACCTCCCTGACGAAGACCCTTCTCCACAATTGCTCAGTTTTGCCGGGCGGCCAGCTCTAGGATGAGTCTTGGTCGTTCCAAACTACTTCCATTTAAGAATGGAGGCCACTGTTTTCTTGGGGACCTTAAGGTAATAAGGTATTTCAATTATTTATTTTTAATAAATTAGCAACATTTTCTAAAAACCTGTTTTAGCATTGTCATTATGGTGTATTGTGTGTAGATTGATGATGGAAATTTGGGGGGGAATACATTTTAAAATAACGCTAACGTATTTTTGAGGGGGAAAAGTAAAGAGGTCTGAATACTGTTTGACAGTGTGCTGTTCTGAACCTATATATATTTTACGGACACAGTATATTTGACATTAGTTATGTTGTTATTTTTAGTCCCACCCTTCAGCTCAACCCAACCCCTCCCATCTATCTCTGAACCATCCATATTGGATTTTTGTTTGCCATATATTTTTCAACTGTGCTGTTGATGTTTCAGAAAAGTTCTGAACCTTTCTATTCTCATAGTTTCTAAAGATTGTAAATGAAAGATAAACATTTTTACTAAGATTATTATTATATTATTGATCGATTGACTAGGACTTTTCAAATCACCCAGCAGTGCTATTTGCAATTTAGCTCCAGGTAAATGTTCCAAGTCTTCAGTCAATCTTGAACCTGTGACCAAAAACAAGCTACATATGGACAGTGCCAAAACAAATGATCTAATGATTCTGTCTCTTCACAGCAAAATCTGCAGAGCTGGGAAGGTTATATCCCAAATATATGTATATAACATTCTATTGGTTGCAAAATTTTGTATAATCGTTTAAATTGAAAAAGTTCTGCATATCAGTACATTAACCATGTGCCATGAAATCGGTACATCAAAAAATCTCTTCCCAACTATTTAGCTATCTATATGGCCCAGCTGTCAATTGTTTTATCCTTAAATGAAACTGGTATACTTTTTTATTCATCACAATTATCTTTAAAAAATGTTGGTCTTTAATGCAGGGCCGACAGACAAGTTGTCTCTTCCATTTTTGCAGTAATGCTGCAATTAGTTGGTTGTAATTTTGGGTGGGGCAGACATTTCCATATATTAATGTTAGCTGCATGTATGAAATAACTCCACGAGTCATATTTATGATATAATTTACAAAGATTTTTCCGTTTTTTAAAATTCAATTAGTACGTTTGAGTTTAACCATAATTGTGACGCCTGCTCCCGCTCCCCCTCTCTGGCGCTCGAAGGTGCCAGGTGGCCCTTCATTACGCACACCTGTCACCATCGTTACAACGCATCAGCCTTCAGCATCCGTTTTTTGTTTTGGTTGGTGACGTAGGGTCCGGGTGCTGCTGCCGAAGGAACTGGGGGTGCCTCAGCTGGCTTGTCGGGCTTTCATGTTGGCTCGAGAGGTTTCCTTGCCTCGGTTGGCTCGGCAGGTTCGTACCCCACGTCATGCCTCAGCCAGTTGGTCAGGCTCCCACGCTTCAGCCGGGTTGTCAGGCTCCCACGCCTCAGCCGGCTTGTCAGGGTTCCATGCCTCGGTCGGCCAGTCAGGCTCACCCAGGTGGGATGCCGGGTGTCTGTTCCCACTCCTCCTCTCCGGCGCTCGAGGGCGCCAGGTGGTCCATCATTACGCACACCTGTCATCATCGTTACGCGTATTAGCGCTCCATTGGATTCACCTGGACTCCTTAGTTTTGCTGATTGCCCCTCTATATATGTCCTTACAATAATAGTTGTTGTAATATTTGTTCTGTCTTTTGTGGTGGATTAAACTGAAATTGAAACCAAATTTTGATGTATTACAATATAGCGATATTTTGGAGATTATTTCATTTTCAAATAACTGAAAGTGAGAGGTTGTAATCTGAATAAAGGGAAAAAGGCTGTTCTTGAACATGGGGTGAGACATTCTTAATAATCTGCTAGAAAACCAGTTAGGATTTAAGTATAACTTTGTATGACTGAAGCCTTTAATGAGAGGTTAAATGCTTTAAAATGAAATCATTTCTGCACTCAATTCATATTCATTATATAAATAGGCCCGTTATATTTTGTCTGGCTTGCCGTTCCAATTTAAAAAACAAGTCGCTAGGTTTAGGCAAGGCCATAAGCAAATAGGTCAACTGGGATATGACTAAAGAGTTAAGGGTGATTTTTTTTTCATGGTAGCATGGAACATGATATGCCATTGATGGGTTCGGATTTCTAAACTTTCAATATGATTAATCATTAGTTAAGTTAGAGACATGAGGGGTGCCATAGTCTAGGGTCTACACCAGAAGTGAATGGGTATCTATAGGAGGAATGTATGTGATCAGTGCAATTAAGTTTGGAATGTACTGAGTGTAGGGAAAATGATCACATGTGGCAGCACTGATAAGGGGAGAGAGCCGTGGATTAGTGATGAAGGGGGTCGAGGTCAGTTCAGGTCACATTAAGGGAGAAGGAACAGTGTATTGCCCGTATCACTTCATTTCCTGCCTAGCAATAAAGATGCAATGTTTCGAGAGAAGGAGGAGACTCCACACCAAATTGGGGTATATGGGTAATTCTGCAACTACGGGAACTTTTATTTCCACAGGGTCAATTTTGTGGATGTTCTAAAATTCTTTATTTGTTAAGTTCACACTACAATCACCCCATGTTTTTTTCAACACCTCTCTATCAAGTATTTTAGCTACTTTTCAGATGCTCACTGTTTTGCCCTTGTACCTGACAGACTTTTGAGCTTCTACTATGTTTTTCTATGAGAAAACATGAATAATTACACATTAATGTAATGTTATCTTCTAGAGATAGAGTCAATTAAATTAAATCTATATCAATTTTTATTGTGAGTATGCCCTTTATATTGTTATTTACACAAAATATACCCGTATCACAAACTTAACTGTGATGGAAATGACAGAACGTGGTGGAAATGACAAAAATCCTTTTTTTTTAACTTTAGGTTTATTTAATCATGTTTTAAATGACTTTAATCTAGAAAATGCTCCAAGGTGTGCACAATTGCAAACCTTAAGTAGTATTTTTCTTTGTTTTTAGAAGATGCCACAAAAAAACAGCAAAGAGGTCACAGACAAAAAAACAAAATAAAAAATGATCCTATACGATACCAGAAACATCTGAAAAAAGACAGGGAGAGATACTGGAAGAAAAAAGAGAAGGGATAAATGATATCTATTAACTTACAAAGCGAGAACAAAGAAGCAAGAGATGGCAATGGAATTGCAACCAACGGAATAGAAGACAGACTTTAAAGAGAACAGTTGCAATGGAGATCTACCTATCAGGCAATGCAACACCTTAGTCACCAGATGACTTGCAGCCAGAACATGAGGCCGTCTTACCTGCCCTGATGCACACCCTGATTTGTATTTTTTTTCACCTTTATTTAACCAGGTAAGCTAGTTGAGAACAAGTTCTCATTTGCAACTGCGACCTGGCCAAGATAAAGCATAGCAGTTTGACACATACAACAACACAGTTACACATGGAATGAACAAAACATACAGTCAATAATACAGTAGAAAAAAAAGAAAACAAAGTCGATATACAGTGAGTGCAAATAAGGGAGTTATAAGGCAATAAATAGGCCATGGTGGCGAAATAATTACAATATGGCAATTAAACACTGGAATGGTAGATGTGCAAAAGATGGATGTGTAAGTAGAGATACTGTGGTGCAAAAGGAGCAAAATAAATAAATACAGTATGAGGATGAGGTAGATAGATGGGCTGTATACAGATGGGCTATGAACAGGTGCAGTGATCTGTGAGCTGCTCTGACAGCTGATTCTTAAAGCTAGTGAGCTGCTAGCTGATACCCCTTCCTCATCATCTACAACAGGAATGAGAAGTCTAATACTTGCTGGAAGGAAAAAGGTTGGAAGAGTTTGCTCAAAAACAGAGATCTTTGCATGACTTAAGTCAAACTTGATCAAGCTTAACGGAAAACTGAGAAATACAAAAAAAGGTATGATCAACTGATGAAGAAAATGGATAGACAAGATTCCCTAAAGACAAAACAGAAAAAGAAGGGAACTCCAAAGATCTTGAGAAGGATTTTATTGTTTTAAAATGCCATCACTGCAGAGTTAAAGCAAAAGTATCAAAAAATGTGCAGTGGCAACGACAAACAAGTGGCTTCAAAAATGCTTAGAGGCAACATCCTGAGAAAGTATGGCCTGGTCAAAGCTGCAAACAGAGAATTTGGATTTTCAGTAAAAGCAATGAGAGCAAATGAAAACAGGCCAACAAGTCTTCAATACTCTAGGAAAAAGCAGTGTAACACAATTAGCACAGCCACAGAAGAGAAAATCACTAGATTCTATGAACATGATGTCAACAGTAGAGCAACAATTGGGAGAAAGGACACACTAACGAGGAACAAGAAGAAAAAGCAGAAGCACTTCTTGAATGGCACAATTCAGAACCATTATCAGGATTTTAAGAGGGAATATTCAGAGATTAAAAAGTACTACTATGAATCCTTTAAATTACGTATTTTGGGGTTGTCAAGACAACAATCCAGGATAGGGACACATGCCTCTGCAAAACCCACGCCAACCTCCAGTTCATGGTGGACAAACTACAACATCACAAATGATCAGCTGCAGCAACAATCAAACCTTATTGAGTCTTTGTGCTGTGAGAACCTGAAGAAAGAGTGCATGTACACAGAGTTCTCCCTTTGCCAAGTCAAAGAGCTTAAACATTTTCCTTTGATGCTGATGAGCAGACATGGTGGTTTGAGTGGAAAAATAAAGCTGAAGAGAGAGAGAAGGAAAAACAAAGAGGGAAACATGGAGAAGTTCACTGTCCATTTGACACTATAAGAAAAGGTGTGTGGCACACTCCATATTCTACTGGAGGACTTCTCCAAAGGTTTGAAAGAGAAGTTGGGGAAACACATGTACAACATTCGACACCAATACTCCAAACTGAGAGAATTAAAAGAGTATCTTGTGCACATTGACTTTGCAGAGAACTCAGGGGTGCAACTTTCACTGGGGATGGGGGGGCATGTCCCCCTCACATTCTGAAATTGTATTTTTGTCCCCTCCAGTTTTATCATTTGAATGAGATGCAAAATGAGGCAATGGTGTGCTTTAGGACCATATGGACACCTCCGAGTGGTAGGCTGTTTGGAGTGTTTATTCAACTGGATAAAACAAATTCTAATAATTATTTCAACCCCACTTCTAAAACCAAAGTTGTGCCAAAGAGGGAAATACCTGTGTAAATCCAGGCCGTTCACTTTGGTGATTCTCACATGCAGGTGACCCTCCACACCTGTGTTGGACATACCACAAATGATACAGTTTCACTTTGCTCACTGAGCTCTTCTATGCAGATGACCCCTCTGCAATCTGGGCTCATCTCTCAAAAACACTGGCCTACTTCCTTGACCTCTGCCCACATTTGGAATCGTACTTTTTCTTAAATGAGTTAAATGTTCTACAGTGGTTGTTCAAAATGTTTGCAATAACATATTGTTTTCAAGTTTGTTTGTTTTTACATAGATTTTATTTCCACCACACCCACAATTTTACGTAAATTAGTATATTATGTATAATTTACATTGATTGATTTGTTTTAGATATGATTTCCCTATGGTTGTTATCATAATCTCACAAAAAGGTGGAAATATCTTTTTTTTTTAATGATAAATATTTCCAGCTGTCTCAAAGGCAAGTTTATATATTCAAGCATTGTGTTGAATTATTAATTTGAGGAAAACCTTTTCAAATAATATTCAATGCAAGTTAATGTACAAATGTATAAGAAATGTGTTATAAAATAATTGTATGATATTTCAACTAAAACATATGTTTTTTTTTGTGTGTGTGTGAATTTTACCCCTTTTTCATGGTGTCCAATTGTTGTAGTAGCTACTATCTTGTCTCATCGCTACAACTCCCATACGGGCTCTGGAAAGATGAAGGTTGAAAGTCATGCGTCCTCCGATACACAACCCAACTGCTTCTTAACACAGCGCGCATCCAACCTGGAAGCCATCCGTACCAATGTGTCGGAGGAAACACTGTGCACCTGGCAACCTTGGTTAGCGCGCACTGCGCCCGGCCCACCACAGGAGTCACTGGTGCGCGATGAGACAAGGACATCCCTACCGTACCGACCAAGCTCTCCCTAACCCAGACGACGCTAGGCCAATTGTGTGTCGCCCCACGGACCTCCCGGTCTGGGCGTGAACCCAGAGTCTCTGATGGCACAGCTGGCGCTGCAGTACAGCACCCTTAACCACTGCGCCACCCGGGAGGCCCTAAAATGGATGTTTAATGATGTGATGGAAATTTGTCTATGGCTGTCTGAGAAAAATGACAAAAATCAATTCCTGAATAGTACGATTGCAGCCAATATCCGATATTATTTCTAGACAAATCAAAGACAATTATAATACTGGTAAAATGGTGTTTCAATACATTTTCATTTCTGAATGCCTGCCGGGCCAAAGTGCCCAAAGTTGCAGAATCACCACCACTGGTGGAACCATGTCTTTGACTGTTCAGCTGTTCGATCCTTTGGGATAAATAATCTTGGTTTAAGATTTCATAGCGTCCGTCGAGTTCTTACTCTGAAATTTAGAACATTTGGCACTGCGAGCAGGGTTCAGCACGATTCATAGTCAAACCAGAGTGTCCAGATCAATGGAGCAGGAGCTGGCAACAAACAAGGTAGGCACAGTTCCTATACCTGTTTCCACAAATTTTGACGTCTTGGGGAGAGGAGAATCGTAGACTGAACAATTATAGGATACGGACCTAGAAAGCCTGAGTTTATTCAGTAGGCCCATTGTGTAACGATTGGTCGTAAATACAGTGCCTTGCGAAAGTATTCGGCCCCCTTGAACTTTGCGACCTTTTGCCACATTTCAGGCTTCAAACATAAAGATATAAAACTGTATTTTTTTGTGAAGAATCAACAACAAGTGGGACACAATCATGAAGTGGAACGACATTTATTGGATATTTCAAACTTTTTTAACAAATCAAAAACGGAAAAACTGGGCACATTCAGCAGGGCTGGAGGCTCTACAGTGAAATAAGACAATAAATCACTTACCAAAACAGCAATAGACAAGGCATATTGACATTAGGGAGAGGCATGTGTAGCTGAGTGATCATAGTGTCCAGTGAGTAGCTAGGCGAGCTGGAGACACGGCGATTCAGACAGCTAGCAGGCTAGCAGATGGGCCTTTGGGGGACGTTGCAACGGGAGAGCCTGTCGAAACCCCTTCAGATGGTTACATCGGCACACCAGTCGTGATGGATCGGCAGGGCTCCGTGTCAGCAGTAAAAGGGTCCAGGCCAATTGGCAAACAGGTATTGTAGCCCAAGAATTGGCTGGTGGACCTCTTCAGCTAGCCGGGAGATAGGCCTAGCTTGAGGCTAATTCCAGGCTAACTGGTGCTTTCTTTGGGACAGAGACATTAGCCAGGAGTAGCCACTCGGATAGCAGCTAGCTGTGATGATCCGGTGTAAAGGTTCAGAGCTTGCTGTAGGAATCTGGAAATGTGGAAGAGAAAAAGCAGTGTGATGTGCTCTGGGGTGATATCGCCTGTGCAGACTGGCAGGAATTGCCCGGGCTAAGGCTGGCTGATGTCCGAGTTAATCGTGATGACCGCTAGCAGTGGTTAACTGGCTAGTAGCTAGTAGCTAGTTAGCTGGCTAGCTTCTGATGGGGGTTCCGGTTCTAGTGTAAACAATAGGTTCTAGTGTAAACAACAAGTGTAAACAATAACAGATCCGTACCACATTGGATGAGGCGAGAAGGAGAGAAGGTTCAGTCCGTAGACAGAAATATAAAAAATATATACGAAGAAAAGTATATATACATGGGACGGATGGGGACAAGACAAACAGACTCCTATGCCATCTATGATTTTGGAATCAGTAGTCGTGTAATGTACACCCGGCTTAACTCTTCAACATCTCAAATGTCGAGACTGACTAGCTACACATGGACAGACTTCATTAGTGTGTTTGTGTCGGGAGCATGCTGTCTATTTAGCCAGTTAATGCCCACATTATTCTGTCATATTTTAGAATGTAAAAAATGTGAATGTCAATGCATAATGCCATTGGGTAGGCCTATTAAAAAATGCATTATTCTTTTACCACTACTGCTGTTTTTGGGTAGATGGAAAGTCAATTAAAAGGTAACTACAAAGTAGCAGAATCATGATTATTTGCATCAATCCAGTGTTTTTAAAACTTCATCACAAGTGGGCTACAGAAACACAGAAAACCAAACTGTCTGGCTGGTTCTCGCCTGAATTAAAGGGTAAATACATATAAAAAAAAGTGATTTTTTTTTCCAGACCTAAAAAATGGTCCCCAGATGTAGTTTAAACATTGTGGTGGACTTGGAACATCCAATTTTGTTGGTTCCTATTTTAAAAAAGTGTGATTTTGAGAGAGAAAAAATGAAAATCAGTCCTCCGCTATATTATACAGTATATACCTTTTTTGTCATGGTGTCGTTTTGGTATCAATAATCTTTATTTTATTTTTTATTCTGCCCTCTAAAGGATTTTGCAGAAAAGAACATGGCAAAAAATACATCTATTTTCTTTGCTGTTACAGTAAATATCCAAATCAATGTAAGAACACAAGGGCATGCTCATTTAAAAGATGGCTAGTCATTATTAGCCTGGTTCTGTATGGAATGCACGACTACAAAAATATATAGCAAAATTGGTGTGACCAAATAATGTTCTGGTGCCACCAGTGGAAAAAGTTAGTGTAGAACCCTGTGTTGGTTGTTCACCCACTAATAGGGAGCGTGAACTGGGTTTAGACTGTGGTGGGACAGAAAGGTTTGTTTAACCCATCTTGTGTCTTAATCTCAGGTGGAGCAGCGCGTGCTCAAGGACTTCATGGCAGAGAAGATGCCGAGACTAACAGCCCATTTCCACTGTCACGGAGTGGACGTGTCCCTGGTCACCTCCGACTGGTTCCTAGCTGCGTTCGTGGAGAGGCTGACCAGTGACGTCCTGCTCAGAATTTGGGACGCGTTCCTGTACGAGGGCACCAAGGTCAACGGGGCTTGAGGAAGGGGTTAGGGTTTTTAGGTTACAGGTTACAGATGACAGGTTTTCGACGTATATTTCAGTGATATTGATGTTTTGATATGTGGTGTGGCAAACCTCTTCAAGGTTAGGAGCGTTTGTCACAAACTAAGTGGTAAACTGTCACCAAATCACCCAAGAGTGAGAGTTCTTTCGAACAGGACAGTACATGTGTGTTTGTTTCTCCGTCCTGGTCCACCCAGGCCGTAGGCGAGGTCAAGGATAGCAGGGTTCGGTACACGAATCGGGTTCTCGGTAGGTCCAGGTCCAAACGCCAACAGGTAAGTCCAAAACAATCCAGCTCATACACGGTAAATCCAGCCAATCTCTATAGTCTCTTTCTCTATTGTTCATAGCTCCTTCCAGCACTCTCTCTTCCTCTTCCTGGTTTTTCTTGACCCTTTATCTGTGAGTCGGCTCCACCTTCTGAGGGTTCCCCTTGCTTCTGGGACTTGTAGTTTTGGCGGTCGGCCATTTTGTGATCTGTAGTTCTGACAGGGGTGGCCATTTTAGTGATCAGGCAGAGCCCGTTTATTAGTTCTGCTCTCACATATCTGCCACTTATCACTCGACCTCCTTCTTTGCCACAGTGGATTGTACCATATTAAAGTTACTTTTCATAAAAGTAATTGAGACAAATTCTTCAGAGAGGAATACCATTGCAATAATAGTCGGATGAGTGGTTGTTTGGTGTTTTAGACATATTTCCAGAATGGGTCTCTATGGTAGTACTGAGAAATGACAATAAGTAATTTAAATATACAGGCAACTGCCAAACTAAAGGAAACACGGACATAAAGAGTCTTAATATGGCATTGGGCACCACAAGCCATCAGAACCGTTTCAATGTGTCTTGGCAGAGATTCTACAACTGGAACTCTATTTGAGGGATGCGACTCCATTCTTCCACGATAAATTCCATAATTTGGTGTTTCGTTGATAATGGTGAAAAACGCTGTCTCAGGTGCCACTCCAAAATCTCCCATGTGTTTAATTGGGTTGAGATCTGGTGACTGACACACACACACACACACACACACACACACACACACACACACACACACACACACACACACACACAGGTAAGTAATGTTGCTGCACATTCCTTAAAAACAGATCCGGCAAAACTGTTGGACTACTGGAATACTGCACATTATGGTTCACAAATGAAGAATTTCTGAAACCCCCTATGCTTCTTTGAGACCCCTCTTTCAAAGTCACAAAGATCTCTTCTAGCTATGGTAGGCAAAATAATGGGCAACTGGGCATTTTTATACATGATGGGATGTTTTAATTGCTTAATTAACTTTGGAACCACACCTGCTTTCAATATACTTTGTATCCCTCATTTACTCAAGTGTTTAGTTTATTTATCAGTAATAAAGGAAGCACTTATATCCAAAAAACAAAAAGGATTATGTAATTCACTGGGGTCAAGCTTCCTGACATCCAGGACCTATATACTAGGCGGTGTCAGGGGAAGGCCCCAAAAAATTGTCAATGACTCCAGTCACCCAAATCATAGACTGTTCTCTCTGCTAACGCACAGCAAGCGGTACCGGAGCGACCAAGTCTAGGTCTAAAAGGCTCCTTAACAGCTTCTACCCCCAAGCCATAAGACTGCTGAACAATTAATAAAATGGCCACCCGGACTATTTACATTGAAACCCCCCTCCTTTGTTTTTACACTGCTGCTACTCACTGTTTATTATCTATGCATAGTCACTTTACAAATGACATTGACTATCCTGTACACATTCACTATTGTCATAGTAGCAAGAAACAATACTACTTAATGGACATAATATTTTATCACATTTTTACAGGTGATATTTCGCTATGCATTGGCGCTCTTCAAATACACAGAAGAGGACATTCTGAAGATTCATCATAGTGTAGATATCTACCATATCTTCCGAATAAACTCTTAAAGACCTAGTAATATTTTACATCAACAGCAGTCAATGTTAATCGTCACCTTAATTCAGTCTTATCTGAAAGTTGTAAATTCTTGGTTATCTGCACGAACTCTGGCTAACAAGTTGAATCAGCAATGCAAAATTGGGTTTAATTATCTATTTACTAAATACCTAACTAATCACAGAATTACATATACAAAGAATAAATTATACCTCGATTTCAAATTCCGTCATAAAGGAAAACGTCCCTAGCGGGCGGAACAGATATGACAGCTTGTTACACAAAAGAAAATGGGCTGGGTATGAGTGAAAGAGCGGGAAGACTGAGGAACAAAGGTCAAAGCTGTGCTATCGTAAATACAGTATCTTATGCATTCTAAATTACCGCCCATTTGGAAAAGGAAAATTCAATAAATATTTACTCTGAGCTGCGCTTCGGTAGGTTGGTGGTAGATGGAAGGCTGTGTTGCACAACCGAGTCCTTCGTCCTTTGAAGAATGTCTCTGCTGGTAAATTGGATATGTTGTAGTAACGTCGTTGTGTGGTAGCGGGGATACTCTGTCTGTTCCTTCCTAACCTGCGTTTGCAGCTGCTGTTGCTAACTCAATGGCTAGGAGGTATCACTTCTGTAGTGAATAAGAGTTCAAAGTTCATACCATTCGCAACCAAAGCTCACGCTGATGTTGGCTTCGTTCTGTAGTTATTATTTGAACCATTCTGACATCGGACCGTCGTCCTCACATCCTCGGAACAGGAGGTTATATTGTCGTCAAGGCTTTATATAGTGGAGCGAGAAGGGTGTGACTGAAAAGTTTTTTATAACCCATGACTCTTCACTGGGGCTGGCCACTGATTGAGCAGAGCCCTAACCTTATCAAAACCCAATTCCCACATTTTAGAAGCTAAAATCACATTTCATCCCATCACAAATAATTTAATATTCTTACATTTAAATTGAACAACAATTCCATGTGAATCCGATAACTCTGCTATGTAGACTTTCCAATCTTATCATTGATGAGAATGTCTCAGATGACAACTGAACTGACATCATATTCATTAAGTACCACCTCATATATTCAATTGGTCGGATTACCATAATATAGTTCATTTCCCCCCACCTTCTGATGTTCCCAGAATCTCTATGTTCTGGGAACATCAGAAGGTGGGGGGAAAAGGGGGGAAGTAGAGAGAGAAAAAAGGGGGGAAGAGGTATTTATTACTGTCATAAACCTACATCATGACACAGGCCATCTTGGAAGTACGATATGGCTGCTGGGGTCAGCTTTCCTTCTCGTGCCTGACAGGTCAGCATGTGATGAGCAAGCTTCATTCGAGCTTGTCAACCCAGAGTCAGACGTCGAGATTCACTAAAAAGTGACAACCCTTCCTTCTAACGTTTCAGAGACTCAGCTGTATTCCAAGCAATTTGAGAGCTTTTCCACTGGAGTTCCCTCGTGAGGGCAACAGCCCGTCTTCTCCACATAGCCTAAAGGTTTACTAAATCTGCAGATGGAAGTAGCTGTGCCTGCTGGCACACCTGCAAGAAAGGCCTCACTGATGTGAAAGAAGTGACGACCCGAATACACAGTGATCAAAATAAATCAAATGCATCAAGGAAAAACGAGACCTTCTGCCCAATAGTCTCTCCGCAAGCTTTATCCCATCATTGACAAAGAAATCTTACTGCGAGTAGGAGAACGCATCAATTACTCACATTTTCAGGAAAATTAGACCAACCCTGTCCTTATTATCCCAGGCCAGCATCATGTTGTGATCTTACTCATTTGTCACCATCATTAAGGAGTGAAGCACCAAGGAAGACACCTTACTGAAGGAGCCATCCGAACAAGTGGTTTGTTGATAGTGTTAGCCAAAAGATGCATCAGCAGCATTATTCACCTATCTGTAACCTGTAAGAAACTACGAGACCCCCCATTCTCATATGTTGGTCGAGATGTCTTTGGACCATGGGAGGTCACCGCACGCTGCACAGAGGCAGACAAGACAACATCAAGTGATTGGCCGTGCTGTTCACATGCATGCCCACAAGGGACATTCACATAGAGGTAATAGAATCCATGAGCTCTTCCAGTTTCATCAATGCGCTCCATAGATTCTTCTCCATCAGAGGCCCTGCCAAGCAGCTGAGGTCGTACTGCGGGATTAACTTTGTAGGCACATCCAAAGGACTGAAGTTGTATCCTGGGAGACCAGCATTGAAGATTACCTCCTCAATCAGAAATGTGCCTGGGTTTTCAACCACCCGCACTCTTCACACATGAGTAGCGCTTGGGAGCGCATGATTGGGATCGCACACCACATCCTAGACTCCATGCTCCTTCAAGTTGGATATTCAAAGCTCACTCACGAGATCTTGACAACTCTTATGTCTGAGGTCTCTGCCATATTCAATGCAAGACCTTTGGTTCCTGTCTTTTCTGAAGCACCCTTCATATGAACCCCTTCCACATTCCTGGCTTAGAAGACTGGTGCAGCCCCAACTCCTCCTGGAGAGTACTCAAAGGGAAGCCTGTTGATATTAATTAATAACAAATTAGATCCGAATGTGTAAACTGCAAAACAGATCCAAAAGGAAGGTGGATCATTTTAAACATGCTATTGGACGATAAATTGATTTGGCTAATTAGTCTCCAGTACCAGTCAAAAGTTTGGAAACACCTACTTATTCAAGGGGTTTTCTTTGTTTTGGAATGAGTTGAAATGTTAAAATAATGTAGGAGACTATAACACAATAGGTATGGCAAGAGAAAATCCAAAGATTTTTTTTTTTTTTGTGACCTTGCGCTTACAATGGAAAGTATAGGGGCATACTGAATTCTAGCTCCCAGGATGCAATTCCTTTGGCTTCCACAGGGTGTCAGCAGTCTATGTTCAAAACTAATATGAATGATCAGTTTTAGTACAGGGACAGTCTTGGAAATTCATATTTGGGTGCGTGATAAAGACCAGACGCACGTGCTAAAATTGGTTTCCCATTGAACATACTTCTTTCTGTAAGAAATATTATAGTTTGATTACATTTCAGGGTATCTGAGGAGTAAATGGAAACATATTTTGACTTGTTGAAACAAAATTTAGGGGTAGATTTTCGGATTCCTTTCTCTGCATGTTGAACGAGTGGATTACTCAAATCGATGGCGACAACTAAACTGACTTTTTGGGATATAAAGAAGGATTTTATCTAACAAAACAACACTACATGTTATAGCTGGGACCCTTTGGATGACAAATTAGTGAATATTTAATCGCTATTTGTGAATTTGTGAAACCTGTGCCAGTGTAAAAATATTTTGATGAGGGGCACCTTCCTCAATCAATCACTGCATGCATTCGCTGTAATTTAATTTAAGCTTTCAACTGAAATAAGACACTTGTATGTACCTAAATATTTCATATCCACAATTTGTATTATTATTTATTTGAATTGCGCCCCCTCCAGTTTCACCGGATGTTGTCCAGCTAGTGGGATTCCTAGCCCTAAGAATAACATACAGTGCATTCAAAAAGTATTCAGCCTTATTCTAAAATGTATTAAATAGTTTTTTCCCCTCATCAATCTACACACAATACCCCATAATGACAAAGCAAAAACACGTTTTTAGACATTGTTGCAAAAAAAATGAAACTGAAATGTCACATTTACGTAAGCATTTTGACCCTTCACTCAGTACATTGTTGAAGCACCTTTGGCAGCAATTACAGTCTTCTTGGGTATGACGCTACAAGCTTGGGTTGGAGTCAATAATACACATTTTTCAACCATACCACACATTTCTTGTTAACACACTATAGTTTTGGAAAGTCGGTTAGGACATCTACTTTGTGCATGACACAATTTTTCCAACAATTGTTTGTAGACAGATTATTTCACTTTTAACTAACTGTATAACAATTCCGGTGGGTCAGAAGTTTACATACAAAGTTGACTGTGCCTTTAAACAGCTTGGAAATGTTCAGAAAATGATGTCATGGCTTTAAAAGCTTTTGATAGGCTAATTGACAAAATTTTAGTCAATTGGAGGAAAACCTGTGGATGTATTTCAAGGTCTACCTTCAAACTCAGTGCCTCTTTGCCTCATCATGGGAAAATCAACCGAAATCGGCCAAGGAGTCAGAAAAAATTGTGGTCTGGTTCATCCTTGGCAGCAATATCCAAATTTCTGAAGTTACCACGTTCATCTGTACAAACAATTGTATGCAAGTATAAACACCATGGGACCACTCAGCCGTCATACCGCTCAGGAAGGAGACGCGTTCTGTCTCGTAGAGATGAACGTACTTTGGTGCAAAAAGTGCAAATCACTCCCAGAACAATAGCAAAAGACCTTGTGAAGACGCTGAAGGAAACATGTACAAAAGTATCTATCCACAGCAAAACAAGTCCTATGTCGACATAACCTGAAAGGCCGCTCAGCAAGGAAGAAGCCACTGCTTCAAAACCGCCATAGAAAAGCCAGACTAGGGTTTGCAACTGCACATGGACAAAGATGGTACTTTTTGGAGAAATGTCCTTTGGACTGTTGAAACAAAAATAGAACTGTTTGGCCATGATGACCATCGTTATGTTTGGAGGAAAAAGGGGGAGGCTTGCAAGCCGACAAACACCATCCCAACTGTGAAGCACAGGGGTGGAAGCATCATGTTGTGGGCGTGCTTTGCTGCAGGAGGGTGTGGTGCACTTCACAAAATAGATGGTATCATAAGGTAGGAAAATTATGTGGATATATTTCAGCAACATCTCAAGACACCAGTCAGGAAGTTAAAGCTTGGTCACAAATGGGTCTTCCAAATGGACAATGACCCCACTCATACTTCCAAAGTTGTTGCAAAATGGCTTAAGGACAACAAAGTCAAGGTATTGGAGTGGCCATCAAAAAGCCCTGACCTCAATCCTATAGAACATTTGTGGTTAGACCTGAAAAAGTGTGTGCGAGCAAGGAGGCCTACAAACCTGACTCAGTTACACCAGCTCTGTCAGGAGGAATGGGCCAAAATTCACCCAACTTATTGTGGGAAGCTTTTGGAAGGCTACACAAAATGCTTGAGCCAGATAAACAATTAAAGGCAATGCTACGAAACACTATTTGAGTGTATGCTAACTTCTGACCCACTGGGAATGTGATGAAAGAAATAACAGCTGTTATTCTGATATTTCACATTCTTAAAATAAAGTGGTGATCCTAACTGACCTAAGACAGGGCATTTTAACTAGGCTTAAATGTCAGGAATTGTGAAAAACTGAGTTTAAATGTATTTGTCTAAGGTGTATGTAAACTTTCGACTTCAACTGTGTGTATATATATATATATATATATATATATATATTGCAAAATTTCTAAAAACCTGTTTCCACTTTGTCATTATGGAGTACAGTGTTTAATGAGGAAAACATTTAATTTAATCAATGTAACAAAATGTAGAAAAAGTCAAGGGGTCTGAATACTTTCCGAATGCACTTTATGTACAGCAGATTATTGTGTGGGACACTTTTAATTGTGCCTTTTAGAGGTCATGCAATTCAAAATTCTTTCAAACAAAAACAATTTTTGTCAAAAGAGTTCATCTTAACAAAGGAAATACAAGAAATAGCAGTACAGATGGATAGCAATAAAAACTATACCATAGAGGCACATAATAAGTTAGAGGAATAACAAAAAGAAAATGACTAACTTATTTGGAACGATCAAGTATAATGTATTATACAAAATAGAGCTAATTGGATGGAAAATTGGGAAAAATAAACCAATTATTGTTGAATCTTCAACATATAAATGCTACCAAACATTATTTACAGAAACCTACAGTCATCCATGATTCACCAATTCATATTTTGAAGGAGGAAGAAAAATACTTTATGCGTATGTTCTCTTTTCAGTCTCCTCCATTTCCACTAACTGAAGTTAACTGTAAGTAATGATTTCCTGAATAACAGTGTAAAATTAACAGTTGTACAGAAACACTTGTGTGAGTGTCACGATCTTTTGAAGCATACTCGGACCAACGTGCAGCGTGATCTGGGTTCCACATTTTTATTTATATAAAGTAAGTGAACCATATATCAAAACAATAAAGAATGAATGAAACGTGACGACAATGGAGTGCTAACATACAACTACACCTAAACAATATCCCACAAAACATAAGAGAAAAATGCTACTTAAATATGATCCCCAATTAGAGACAACGATGACCAGCTGCCTCTAATTGGGAATCATACAAAATCACCAACATAGAAAAACAATACTAGAACCCCACATAGAAATAATAAACTAGACTAAACCCCCAGCCATGCCCTGACCTACTCTACCATAGAAAATAAGGTCTCTCTATGGTCAGGATGGGACAGTACCACCCCTAACCCTAACCCTAACCCTTTACTATTCTTGGGAAGTGGAATGACTTTTGCTTCTCTCCAGGCCTGAGGGCACACACTTTCTAGTAGGCTCAAAGTGAAGATGTGGCAAATAGGAGTGGCAATATCGTCTGCATTTTATCGATGGCAATTTGAATGCGCAGAGATATTGTGACGAGATCCTGAGCCCCATTGTTGTGCCATTCATTGGCCACCATCACCTCATGTTTCATCATGATAATGCACTGCCCCATGTCGCAAGGATTTGTTCACAATTCCTGGAAGCTAAAAATGTCCGAATTTTTCCATGGCCTGCATACTCATCAGACAGTCACCCATTGAGCATGTTTGGGATACTATGGATCAACTTGTACGACAGTGTGTTCCAGTTCCCACCAATATCCAGCAACTTTGCACAGCCATTGAAGAGGAGTGGGACAACATTCCACAGGCCACAATCAACAGCCTGATCAATTCTATGCAAAGGAGATGTCGGGCTGCTCAGATACTAACTGGTTTTCTGATCCACGCCCCCAACTTTATTAAAAGGTATTTTTTCAAGGTATCTGTGACCAACAGATACAGGTATCTGTGACCAACAAGGTATCTGTGACCAACAGTCTGTACTGTAGAATGTACATGTAAAAAATAAAAAAATAAAAATCGAAACCTGTTTGAGCAACTGTGGAAGAGTTCAGGTACTGGTGGACACATTCTGGGCCAGATGGTGCAATGAATACCTCAACACGCTACAAAGCCATCAGAAAGCAAGCGACCCAACCTCAAGGAAGGAGACATTGTTCTGATGATGGACAATCAGGCAAGAAATAATGAATTTTGGAGTAATTGTGTAAAAGATGGAATGGTCAGGAAGGTGGAATTTAAAGTAACCCGACACAATGTCTCCAAGACCTTCTCAACACCCATCTCAGATATCGTCCATCTCTTGTTCCCTGAAGAAAAGTTTATGTAAATATGTTAGAAGTGGTATCTTAAAAGATGCCTTAAAAGATGTATTTGAACCTTTTAATAGATTCATTTCAGTTTTCCCCACCTAGTTTTGGTTGTCATCATTTCACTTCCTGTTTTTACCATAGAAGAAGAATGTGACAGTGAACTCAGTTGTACACAATACCTTGCAGTGTTCCGGCTAACTGCTATTTATCCATTTCCATCCCTTAGTTTTTGGCCCTTATAGTGGCACTATCAGCAAGTAAACATAATTCTAATATTATCTGTACATGTGTATCATTATTTTGAGAAATGTGTAACTCCATACAACTTTTGTATGTGTTTGGAAATCGCTAGCAATTGTAGCATGGCCGTCATTCAAAATAATTTAATTGACATCTAGCATAGCCATTACAGGTATTAGCACTGTGATTAGTTTAATTCGCTCAGTCTAGCTTAGCTTAAAAGTGAACTTTGTTTGTTGATTTGCTGTGCATAGATTGTTATATATGTATTTGCAGTTTCACACGTTTCTGCATTAAACCTGTCAAAAGACAACACCTGCCTGTTCCTTGAAGGGCATATGTGCTGGTAAGAGTTTAGCTAACTATTTAACTCAACTTGTACTCCTTGGGAGTACAGCTTGGAGTTAGAACAGTACAATATATGTAAGCGAAAGATCATTTTATCTAATAATTGGCAGCCAAGCAACGATCATGTCATCAGCATTAAAAAAAAGTATATTTATTGGAAATTTGTATGATTATGTGCACTTAACCACCATGTGAAGTTCATAACTTATTTCATCTGCCTATATACTCTTGATGCTTTTCCTCATGGTGATGGTAGGCCTACAAACAATGTTACATATAAACGCGTGACTCTACGCTTACTTCGATATGATGGTTATTATGTCAATATTTGCGCATAAAGGTGTTTCCACAGCAATTGTCACAATCAATTTCACAGACCAAAAAATTATTAACCCTTGTGTAGCCTTTTTTGTTTTGTCAACATTAGGACATTTTACCCACAAATGTACTAATTCCTTCAGGCCTGTCATGACTTCTTTTCAAATCAAATCAAAAAAAATTTGTCACGTGCCGAATAAAACAGGTGTAGACCTTCCAGTGAAATGCTTACTTACATACAAGTCCTTAACCAACAATGCTTTAAGAAGTGAAGAAAAAAAGTGTTAAGTAAAAAATAGAAAATAAAAGTAACAAATATTTAACAGCAGAAGTAAAATAACAATAGTGAGGATATATACAGGGTCCCTCTACCTACGTTTACAGAGTAGGTAGCCGGGGCACCGGTTAGTCAAGGTAATTGAGGTAATATGTACATGTAGGTAGAGTTAAAATGACTATGCATAAATAATAAACAGAGAGTAGCAGCAACGTAAAAGAGGGGTCTGGGTAGCCCTTTGATTAGCTGTTCAGCAGGAGGTAAAAGCTGTTAAGAAGCCTTTTGGACCTAGACTTGGCATTCCTGTACCGCTTGCCATGTGGTAGCAGAGAGTACAGTCCA
Source organism: Oncorhynchus tshawytscha (assembly GCF_018296145.1). Classification (NCBI taxonomy): domain Eukaryota; kingdom Metazoa; phylum Chordata; class Actinopteri; order Salmoniformes; family Salmonidae; genus Oncorhynchus; species Oncorhynchus tshawytscha. The sequence continues at coordinate 67,116 of NC_056445.1, forward strand.
TGATTAGGGTGGCTGGAGTCTTTGACAATTTTTATGGCCTTCCTCTGACACTGCCTGGTGTAGAGGTCCTGGATGGCATGTACTGGGCCGTACGCACTACCCTGTGTAGTGCCTTGCGGTCAGGGGCCGAGCAGTTGCCATACCAGCCAGTGAAGCAAACAGTCAGGATGCTCTTGATGGTGAAGCTGTAGAACCTTTTGAGGATCTGAGGATCCATGCCAAATCTTTTCAGTCTCATGACAAATCTTGTCATGCCCTCTTCACGACTGTCTTACTTGAAGCTCTCAACCTGCTCCACTGCAGCCCCGTCGATGAGAATGGGGGCGAGCTCGGTCCTCCTTTTCCTGTAGTCCACAATCCTCTCCTTTGTCTTGATCACATTGAGGGAGAGGTTGTTGTCCTGGCACCACATGGCCAGGTCTCTGACCTCCTCCCTGTAGGCTGTATCATCGTTGTTGGTGATCAGGCTTTACACTGTTGTGTCATCGGCAAACTTGATGATGGTGTTGGAGTCGTGCCTGGCCATGCAGTCATGAGTGAACAGGGAGTACAGGAGGGGACTGTGCACGCACCTCTGAGGGGCTCCCGTGTTGAGGATCAGCGTGGTGGATGTGTTGTTACCTACCCTTACCACCTGGAGCCGGCCCATCAGGAAGTCCAGGATCCAGTTGCAGAGGGAGGTGTTTATTTCCAGTGTCCTTTGCTTAGTGATGAGCTTTGAGGGCATCATGGTGTTGAAAGCTGAGCTGTAATCAATGAATAGTATTCTTACATTGGTGTTTCTTTTGTCCAGGTGGGAAAGGGCAGTTTGGAGTGCAATACAGATTGCATCATCTGTGGATCTCTTAGGGTGGTATGCAAATTGGGATAGGTCTAGTGTTTCCGGGACAATGGTGTTGATGTGAGCCATGACCAGCCTTTCGAAGCACTTCATGGCTACAGATGTGAGTGCTACGGGTCTGTAGTAATTTAGGCAGGTTACCTTAGTGTTCCTGGGCACAGGGACTATGGTGGTCTGCTTGAAACATGTTGGTATTACAGACTCAGTCAGGGACAGAAAATGTCAGTGAAGACACTTGCCAGTTGGTCAGCGCATGCTCGGAGTACACGTCCTGATATTCCGTCTGGCCCTGCGGCCTTGTGAATGTTGACCTTTAAGGTCTTACTCAAATGGGCTACAGCAAGCGTGATCACACAGTTGTCCGGGAACAGCTGATGCTCTCATGCATGCTTCAGTGTTACTTGCCTCGAAGCGAGCATAGCATTCATTTAGCTCGTCTGGTAGGCTCATGTCACTGGGCAGCTCGTGGCTGTGCTTCCCTTTGTAGTCTGTAATAGTTTGCAAGTCCTGCCACATCCGACGAGCGTCAGAGCCGGTGTAGTACGATAAAATCTTAGTCCTGTATTGGCAATTTGCCTGTTTAAAAACCTGTTACTGCAGCAATCCCGATACCGCGATCGATATGACAACTACCAGTGAAAATAGAGGGCGCCAAATTCAAACCACAGAAATATCATAATTACAATTCCTAAAACATACATGTGTCTTATATCATTTTACAGCTATTCTCGTTGTTAATCCCACCAAAGTGTCCGATTTCAAATAGGCTTTTCAGCGAAAGCACTACAAACGATTATGTTAGGTCTCCACCAAACCACAATAAACACAGCCATTTTCCAGCAAAATATAGCATTCACAAAAACCAGAAATAAAGATAAAATTAATCACTAACCTTGAATTATCTTCAGATGACTCATAGGACTTCATGTTACACAATACATGCATGTTTTGTTTGATAAAGTTCATATTTATATAAAAAAATCTGAGTTTACATTGGCGCGTAATGCTGAAAAACATACACAGTAGCACAATTGGATACGGGATCATCAAACAGCAGCCATCTCCTTCGGCGCCATTCTCTCAAGTATGCCTCAGGTAATTAATCTGCTTTAAATGGTTGGATGGAAACCTGGTTATAGAGACTGTTCTTCTCCCCAAAACGATTTTAATACAATTCCCATTAATTTGTCAACACTAGTCAACAGGACTGAAAATACTTCTATATATTTATAGTGTGACTGGACAACATAAGCATCAAAATATACAACTGATACATACAAATCACACACTGCTTTTTCCTTCCCTCCACAGGAGACTGACATCTATTGCATTCAGCGACATGAACCCGTTTCCTTTCAGGCTGCTCCGTCAGAGACGGGCCCTGCACCTTCAGTGTGTGCATGTACAGTTGAGTGAGTTAGAGCGTATCCAGAGGGAGCTGGGTAGAGAGCGACGCCAGCACAAGGACAGGGAGCTTGGGCTCGTTTCCAGCGAGGATGAGGGGGGGACGTGAGCTCTGGATAAAATGTTCTGGCCAGATTCCAATCTGAACTTTTACCCCCTGTGTCCTGTTACTCACTTATCTCAGTAGATATTGTCGGTTTGTCATTTCTTGTTTGATGTTTTCAATGTTCATGTTTTATTGTCACGTGCATAAATACAGTGAAATGCCTTTCTTGCGAGCTCTTTCCCAACAATGTAGTAATCAATATCAATAGTACTATAAAATTTATAAAGTAGAATAAAAAATGACGAGAAATAGAAATTAGAACACGAGGAAGCAAGTAAGCTATATAAAGGGTCAGTACCAGTACCATATCTACAATGCCATATTTACTATGTGTTGGGAGTGGTAGGAGCAGATACATCGAGCTCCAAAAGCATTGGGACAGTGACACATTTGATGTTGTTTTGGTTCTGTACTCCAGCACTTTGGATTTGAAATGATACAATGACTGACTGTGAGGTTAAAGGGCAGACTGTCAGTTTAAATCTGAGGGTATTGTCACCCATATCAGGTGAACTGTTTAGAAATTACAGCCCTTTTTGTACATAGTCCCCCCCATTTTAGAAGACCAAAAGTATTGGGACAAATTCACTTGCGTGTATTACAGTAGTAAAACGTTAAGCATTTGGTCCCATTTTCATAGCACGCAATGACTACTTCAAGCTTGCGACTCTGTTGGATGCATTTGCTGTTTGTTTTGGTTGTGTTTCAGATTATTTTGTGTCCCAAAAAAATGCATGGTCACTTTAACCGTAAATAACAATAGAATGTTTCAAAACACTTCTACATTACTGTGGGTGCTACCATATTTATGGATAATCCTGAATGAATTGTGAATAATGAGTGAGAAAGTTAGAGGCATAAATATTTTTCTCACTCATCATTATTCATGATTCATTCAGGACTTTGTAACTGTCCCAATACTTTTGAAACTCACTCTTTGTATAGGGCTAAATTGACTAGGCATCAGGATATATGATATGTGGCAGACCAGGGGGTTTGGTCATGACGTTTACACAAATCAGACACGGACAGAGTAGGATTAGCTTAGTTTCAAGGGTGTTTATTAAAATAATAAATCAAAAAGAAAAGGATAGGTCTCCCCCATGAGACCCTCTACGGGATACGGTCTTCTGGGCTCCAGGTCTTGCTGTATCCTCCCAGGATCAAAACTGCACTCACTCCTGTTACCTCTGTAACCATCCCCAACTATACAGGAGTCCTTTCTTCCCCCGCACTCTCGTCCTGTGTGCTGCCCTTCTGGCAGCTTTATGGGCTTTGCACAGCTGGTGTGCAATCAGCCCTTGATTTACACACCAACTCCCAATCAGCTCCCATTAGTCCTGGCTGGAGAACCCGTTGAGACCTGGCATGTCCAGAAGATGGAGCCATCGCCTCGTGATGTACACACCGTCTGTCACCAGGCCTCGACGAGTCTCCCCCTGGTGGCTGACTTGCTGTGTGCCAAAAATGATTGTATGTGAGTGTGTGTGCGTGTGTAGAGTCATTGTGTGTGTGTGTGAGCAAATGAAGTGTGAGTGTGCATAATCAGTTAATAAATAATGCAAAAATACTGTGCTGTTGTACCATTGCAAAGCGTGCTTGAGTGCTAGAAACATGCTTTGTAAATCTGTATTTTGATTTATTTAATGGTGAAATAAGTATAGCCAGTTATGGCTTAGCAGGTAATAAGATAATAAGAAAAGACAATCAGTATTTACCTGGCTAAAGAGAAGGAATATAATATCTATTGTTTACAGGAAATGTATTTAACAATTTTAGATGTAGTTGTGTGGAAAAAGGACTGGGGGCAAAATAAACTTCTCCGATGGGCAAAGAAACTCAAAAGGGGTGTTGATATTAAATTAACAATATTTTTTTCAGAATGTGCAAACTGTTCAAACAGATCCGCAACGTAGATGGATTATTTTAAATATGTTATTGGACCATAAACATATTTATCTAATTAATCTTCACGGTCCAAATAATGATGATCCGCGCCACTTTGAAACTACAGTATATACAGTGCCTTGCAAAAGTATTCGGCCCCCTTGAACTTTGCGACCTTTTGCCACATTTCAGGATTCAAACATAAAGATATAAAACTGTATTTTTTTGTGAAGAATCAACAACAAGTGGGACACAATCATGAAGTGGAACGACATTTATTGGATATTTCAAACTTTTTTAACAAATCAAAAACGGAAAAATTGGGCGTGCAAAATTATTCAGCCCCTTTACTTTCAGTGCAGCAAACTCTCTCCAGAAGTTCAGTGAGGATCTCTGAATGATCCAATGTTGACCTAAATGACTAATGATGATAAATACAATCAACCTGTGTGTAATCAAGTCTCCGTATAAATGCACCTGCACTGTGATAGTCTCAGAGGTCCGTTAAAAGTGCAGAGAGCATCATGAAGAACAAGGAACACACCAGGCAGGTCCGAGATACTGTTGTGAAGAAGTTTAAAGCCGGATTTGGATACAAAAAGATTTCCCAAGCTTTAAACATCCCAAGGAGCACTGTCCAAGCGATAATATTGAAATGGAAGGAGTATCAGACCACTGCAAATCTACCAAGACCTGGCCGTCCCTCTAAACTTTCAGCTCATACAAGGAGAAGACTGATCAGAGATGCAGCCAAGAGGCCCATGATCACTCTGGATGAACTGCAGAGATCTACAGCTGAGGTGGGAGACTCTGTCCATAGGACAACAATCAGTCGTATATTGCACAAATCTGGCCTTTATGGAAGAGTGGCAAGAAGAAAGACATTTCTTAAAGATATCCATAAAAAGTGTAGTTTAAAGTTTGCCACAAGCCACCTGGGAGACATACCAAACATGTGGAAGAAGGTGCTCTGGTCAGATGAAACCAAAAATGAACTTTTTGGCAACAATGCAAAACGTTATGTTTGGCGTAAAAGCAACACAGCTCATCACCGTGAACACACCATCCCCACTGTCAAACATGGTGGTGGCAGCATCATGGTTTGGGCCTGCTTTTCTTCAGCACGGACAGGGAAGATGGTTAAAATTGATGGGAAGATGGATGGAGCCAAATACAGGACCATTCTGGAAGAAAACCTGATGGAGTCTGCAAAAGACCTGAGACTGGGACGGAGATTTGTCTTCCAACAAGACAATGATCCAAAACATAAAGCAAAATCTACAATGGAATGGTTCAAAAATAAACATATCCAGGTGTTAGAATGGCCAAGTCAAAGTCCAGACCTAAATCCAATCGAGAATCTGTGGAAAGAACTGAAAACTGCTGTTCACAAATGCTCTCCATCCAACCTCACTGAGCTCGAGCTGTTTTGCAAGGAGGAATGGGAAAAAATGTCAGTCTCTCGATGTGCAGCCAGTAACCAAAAACTTGCTGGACCGAATCCCTGAGCTGATAAGGTAAAAATCTGCCATTCTTCCCCTGAACAAGGCAGTTAACCCACTGTTTCCGGTAGGCTGTCATTGTAAATAAGAATTTGTTCTTAACTGACTTGCCTGGTTAAATAAATATTTTTTTATGAAATGGACCGTAAAAGAAATCACACTACGAACTATCACCCTTATGCACTTAAGGTAATCACAAATATCATGGATATATTGGAACTAGTGGAGACTTAAATATCCCTATCTAGTAAGATATACATGGCAGATGCTCAGTCAAATTAGTCATCTTGACTACTTTGTTATTCTCGCTGGCACCAAAAGTTTTTAAAAAACTGTTGATAGGGGACAGAATGCGGTCGGACCATCAAATAATTGGCATATACATTACTCTTACAGAATTTCCACATGGGCGAGGATATTGAAATTTTTCCTTGTTTTTAACCAGGATAGAAGAATTTATAACAGACTTTTTCCGACATAACATAGGTACAGCAGATCCCCTTATGGTATGGGACACTTTTAAATGTGCCTTTAGAGGCCATGCATTTCAGTACACATTTTTTAGATCAAAATAGTTCATATTAACAAAGTAAATAGAGGGACTAATGGTACAGATAGAAAGTAATAAAAAAATATGCCATAGAGGCACAGAATACATTAGAGGAAAAACAAAAAGAAACGGAACTTATTCAAAGATTAAGTGTAATATATTAAATAAAGAGAACTGGATGGAATTTGGGGGAAAAATGCTCCAAATTCTTTTTTCATCTTCAACATAGACTATCATTTTTTTTTAAACTGAAACTTGTTACCTATGATTCACCAAACAATATTTTGAAAAGAGGAAGCAAAGTACTTTAAGAATTTGTTTTCGTTTCAGTCTCCTCAATCTCCATAAACCGAAGTTAGCTCTAAGGATTTTTTTCTACTGATAATGTAAAATGAACAGCTGTACAGACAGATGCATGTGAAGGCCAAATTACAGAGGAGGAACTTCTTGATGCAATTAAAGCCTTTAAGTCTGGGAAAAGGGCTGGATGGTGTTAGGTTCTAAATATCAGAGTTAGAACTTGACAGACACTATGAAAGCTTAAACCAAGTTTATTCATCCCAAAGGATCGAACAGCTGAACAGACAAAGACATGGTTCTACCAGTGGTGGTATATCTACCTCAATTTGGGGTGGAGTCTCCTCGCTAAACATTGCGTCTGCATTGCTAGGTAGGAAATGAAGTGATACGGGCAATAAACTGTTCCTTCTCCTTAATTTGACCTGATCTCGACCCCCTTCATCACTAATCCACGGCTCTCTCCCCTTATCAGTGCTGCTACATGTGATTGTTTTTCTTTTCTTCTAATGATCAATTAGCCTTTTAAAATGATAAACTTGGATTAGCTAACACAATGTGCCATTGGAACACAGGAGTGATGGTTGCTGATAATGAGCCTCTGTATGCCTGTGTATATATTCCATAAAAAAATTGCCGTTTCCAGCTACAATAGTCAGTTACAACATTAACAATGTCTACACTGTATTTCTGATCAATTTTATGTTATTTTAATGGACAAAAAATGGCTTTTCTTTCAAAAACAAGGAGTTTTCTAAGTGACCCCAAACTTTTGAACGGTAGTGCACATTTATAAACGGGAAATTCTATTGCCGGTAATAACTCTTCTCATTATAACCACCATTTGTCCCTGCTTTCCTGTCTCGAGTGGCATGGTAATGAAAGATTGGCATCTCAACTCTTGATAACTCCATGCGGCACTTCCTGATTGGATATTTACCTGGGTTTCGCCTGTAACATCAGTTCTGTTGCACTCACAGACAATATCTTTGCAGTTTTGGAAACATCAGAGTGTTTTCTATCCAAAGCTGTCAATTATATGCATAGTCGAGCATCTTTTCATGACAAAATATCTTGTTTAAAACGGGAACGTTTTTCATCCAAAAATTAAAATACTGCCCCCTAGTCGTAATTAAGATTGAATCCTACTACACCGGCTCTGACGCTCGTCGGATGTTGCAAGGCTTGCAAACTTTTATGGACTACTAAAGGAAGCCCAGCTGCCCAGTGACACGATCCTACCAGACGAGCTAAATTACTTCCATGAGCGCTTCGAGGCAAGTATCACTGAAGTATTTTGAAAGTCTGATCATGGCTCACATCAACACCACCATCCAAGAAACCCTAGACCCACTCCAATTTGCATACTGCCCCAACAGATCCACAGATGATACAATCTCTATTGCACTCCACACTGCCCTTTCCCACTTGGACAAAAGGAACACCTACATGAAAATTTTGTTCATTGACTACAGCTCAGCATTCAACACCATAGTGCCCTCAAAGCTCATCAGTAAGCTAAAAATGTCCCTCTGCAACTGGATCCTGGACTTCCTTATTGGCCATCCCCAGGTGGTAAGGGTAGGCAACAACACATCTGCTACACTGATACTCCACACGGTGGCCCCTCAGGGGTGTGTACTTAGTCCCCTCCTGTACTCCCTGTTCACCCACGACTGCGTGGCCAAGCACGACTCCAACACCATCATTAAGCTTGCCAACGACACAACGGCGATAGGCCTGATCACCGACAATGATGAGATAGCATATAGGGAGGAGCACGCTCCCATTATCATCGACGGGGCTGGTGGAGCAGGTTGAGGGCTTCCAGTTCCTTGTGGTCCACATCACGAACAAACTAACATACTCCAAATTCACCAAGACAGTAGTGAAGAGGGCACGACAGTCCTGACAGGTTACATCACCACTTGGTATGGCAACCGGAGCGCCAAGTATAGGACCAAAAGGCTCCTTAACAGCTTCTACCCACAAGCCATAAGACTGCTGAACAATCATTGTTTATTATCTATGCATAGTCACTTAACCCCTACCTACATGAACTGCACAGTTGGTTATGGGCTTGAAAGTAAGCATTTCATGGTAAGGTTTACACTTGTTGTATTCGGCGCATGTGACAAAGTTTGATTTGTTGGTTATGTGTATGCAGTTAAGCACAAGGTGTGCTGCTTTGTTTTCAGCCAGCTGCATCTTTGCTAGGTCCTTTTATGCTGCACCTGACCATATTACCGGACATTAGTCAAGATAGGACAAGATCAAAGCCTGAACAACTAGTACAGTTGAATCTTTGTGTCAAAAACGCAGAACATCTTTTTATACAGCATAGCAAAAATTGGACATCAAGAGGGCATCAAACAAGATTTAGAGCTTGTTTATTGAAAAGTGCTAATTTCTGAATGTTGCAACTTGCTGAAAATTGTTCAGTGTTCATATCATCTTGAATAAACAGAAGAAAAAAAATGTTTCCATCCAGAGTGCATCAAACATGATTTAGACCTTGTTTTATGGAAAAGTGTTTATTTCCGCATTTCAATGTTGCAACTTGCTGAAAACTGTCTACAGTGTTCATATCATCTCGAATAAACTTATATATATATCAAACAGGATTTAGAGCTTGTTTATGGAAAAGTGGTTATTTATGTATTTCAGTGAAGCAAACTTGCTGAAAACTGTCAACAGTGTTCATTTAATCTCGAATAGACAGCACAGCAAAAATTGGACATCCAGAGTGCATCAAACATGATTTACAGCTTGCTTATGGAAAAATGGTTATTTCTGTATGTTGCAACTTGCTGAAAAATGTCCACAGTGTTCAGACCGTCTCGAATAAACAGCACAGCAAAAATTGGACATCCAGAGTGCATCAAACAGGGTTTAGAGCTTGTTTGTGGAAAAATGGTTATTTCCGCATTTAAATGTTGCAACTTGCTGAAAAATGTCTACAGTGTTCATATCATCTCGAATGAACATATATATTTTTTTACATCCAGATTGCATCAAACATTATTTAGAGCTTGTTTATGGATTTTTTTAAATTTCTGTATGTTGCAACTTGCTGAAAACTGTCCACAGTGTTCATTTCATCTCAAAGAAACAGCACAGTACAAATTGGACATCCAGAGTGCATTAAACAGGATTTAAAGCTTGTTTATGTAAAAGTGCTCATTTCTGTACATTGCAACTTGCTGAAAATTGTCCACAGTGTTCATATCATCTCGAATAAACAGAACCATTTTTTTTTACATCCAGACTGCATCAAACATGATTTAGACCTTGTTTTATGGAAAAGTGTTTCTTTCCGCATTTCAATGTTGCAACTTATTGAAAACTGTTTAGTGTTCATATCATCTCGAATAAACAGATTTTTTTTAACATCCAGAGTGCATCAAACATGATTTAGAGCTTGTTTATGGAAAAGTGGTTATTTCTGTATTTCAATGTTGTAACTTGCTGAAAACTGTCCACAGTGTTCATTTCATCTCGAATAGACAGCACAGCAAAGATTGGACATCAAGAGTGTATCAAATATGATTTAGAGCTTGTTTAAGTAAAATTGCTAATTTCTGTATGTTGCAACTTGCTGAAAACTGTCTCGTGTTCATATCATCTCGAATAAACAGAACATTTTTTTTTTTACATCCAGTTCCAACCCGTCTGGGGGGGGCACATTCAGAGCGGGGTGTTGCGAGAACAAGCGGTCTTTTGTTAGATAACAGGAGCCAGGTGCGAGATAACGGTATGGAGCATGAGAGCATGGATGTTCTTCACAAGCAACAGTTACATCTATCAACAGAAGCGCCAAGAGGCGGGGACCCGCAATAGCGCCTGCAATAGGCTGAGCAAGTTTAAACCACGCCCAGTCTCTACTGTGATAGGCCAACAGACAGGTTGGAACTGTCTATCACAGTATAAAGAATACTGTTTTACATACATCTTGTCAGTTCTCTGTTCTGCCCTGTGTGGTATTACAGTGAGCCCGTATATACGAAAGTTGCATTTGCCATTTATTACTTAGCTAATAAAAAATACATAGTATACAATCGGTGACTCATTGTTATATTTATCCTGATACCAGATTCGTATTTACGCAACTCTAACAAATGTTGCATCTTGCTGAAAACTGTCCACAGTGTTCATTTCATCTCGAATAGACACCACAGCAAAGATTGGACATCCAGAGTGCATCAAATATGATTTAGAGCTTGTTTATGGAAAAGTGGTTATTTCCACATTTCAATGTTGCAACTTGCTGAAAACTGTCTACAGTGTTCATATCATCTCGAATAAACAGCACAGCAAAAATTGGACATCCAGAGTGCATCAAACATGATTTAGAGCTTGTTTATGGAAAAGTGGTTATTTCTGTATTTCAATGTTGCAACTTGCTGAAAACTGTCCACAGTGTTCATTTCATCTCGAATAGACAGCACAGCAAATATTGTACATCCAGAGTGCATCAAACATCATTTAGAGCTTGTTCATGTGAAAGTGCTCATTTCTGTATGTTCCAACTTGCTGAAAACTGTCTTGCAGTGTTCATATCATCCCGAATAAAAATAACAATTTCTTTTTTTTACATCCAGATTGCTTCGAACATGATTTAGAGCTTGTTTATGGAAAAGTGGTTATTTCTGTATTTCAATGTTGCAACTTGCTGAAAACTGTCCACAGTGTTCATTTCATCTCGAATAGACAGCACAGCAAAAATTGGACATCCAGAGTGCATCAAACAGGATTTAGAGCTTGTTAATGTAAAATTGCTCATTTCTGTATGTTGCAACTTGCTGAAAACTGTCCACAATGTTCATTTACAACACAAGACAACACAACAAAACACAACACATTTTGACCCCACGGGGTGAGATCTTGCGTGGAGCCCCAGATCGAGGGAGATTATCAGTGGTCTTGTATGTCTTCCATTTCCTAATAATTGCTCCCCCAGTTGATTTCTTCAAACCAAGCTACTTACTTACCTATTGCAGATTCAGTCTTCCCAGCCTGGAGCAGGTCTACAATTTTATTTCTGGTGTCCTTTGACAGCTCTTTGGTCTTGGCCATAGTGGAGATTGGAGTGTGACTGTTTGAGGTTGTGGACAGGTGTCTTTTATACTGATAACAAGTTCAAACAGGTGCCATTAATACAGGTAACGAGTGGAGGACAGAGGAGCCTCTTAAAGACGAAGTTACAGGTCTGTGAGAGCCAGAAATCTTGCTTGTTTGTAGGTGACCAAATACTTATTTTCCACCATAATTTGCAAATAAATTCATTAAAAATCCTACAATGTGATTTTCTGGATTTTCTTTTCTCATTTTGCCTGTCATAGTTGAAGTGTACCTATGATGAAAATTACAGGCCTCTCTCTTCTTTTTAAGTGGGAGAACTTGCACAATTGGTGGCTGACAAAATACTTTTTTGCCCCACTGTAAATACTTAAGGTATTTCTGTTTTATTTTTAATACATTTGCTAAAATGTTCCTTTGTTATTATGGGGTATTGTGTGTATATTGATGAGGGGAAAACAATTTAATACATTTTAGAATAAGGCTGTAAACTAACAAAATTTGGAAAAAGTCAAGGGCTCTGAATACTTTCCGAAGACACTGTATGTAGCGATTAAAATTCAGGGTGACTCATCAGGCAACCAAGACCAAGGAATGGAGAGAGATGACCTGGAGGGAGTTCAAGAATTTAGTTTTTTATGAAGCAGAGATGGGTGGCTGACAAGGAAAAAATAAAATACAACATGCACACACACTCTCCTATCTCTCTCACACACAGTCTGTAAATGTGTAAATACATTGTCAGATATCTAGACCTACAACTCTCTAGAGTGAGGTAAAATAGGTTTCATTAATTAATTAATATTATCATTAATAACTGACAATTCAAAAAATAATATATATTAGAATAATGAAACATAAGTGAACAATAGTTACTGTATTGTGATTGTTCAGTATTTTAATTACCAAACAAGCTGTGCCCCAAGGTGGGATCGAACCATGTCTCATTAGCAGCAAAAGAAGTTGTTGTTTGGGGTTAACGGCAGATCGAAAAGCATTAAACATGCATGGCAATTCAGCTAGCTAGCTTGCAGTTGCTAGCTAATTTGTCCTGGGATGTAAACGTTGAGTTGTTATTTTACCTGAAATGCACAAGGTCTGACAATTAATCCACACATAAAACGGTCAACCAAATCGTTTCTAGTCATCTCTCCTCCTTTCAGGCTTTTCCTTCTTTGGACTTTATATGGCGATTGGCATCTTAACTTTCATAATAAGGTATATTACCACAGCCGACCAACCGACCTCAGTTCATCTTTCAATCACTCACGTGGGTAAAACCAATGAGGAGATGGCATGTGGGTATATGCTTCTTTAAACTAGGAGATGGGACAGGCAGGACTTGCACCGCGTTCAGCGTCACAAATAGAACTGACTTCTATTTTAGTGCTTGGAAACGCAGACACTCGTTGGCGCTCGTGAGCATTGTGGGTGCAATGATTGAATAACATGTATGTGTACATTTATTTGGAACGCGAGCGGTGTGGTCAGCATATAATGGTCATCACGCGCCGAACTGCATACGTAAAGGCCGTCAAATCAACTCAACTGCATTCCTTCGATATAAAGTTGTTTTGATGAAAATGAAAATGTGTCAGTTTGTTACTTTCACAAGGTTGGAGTAAAAACATGTTAAACTGCTTTTGACACTTGCTCAAATCTAGGTTTTGCCTTTGGATTTCAAGAAAATTAACTATTTAACTAGGCATGTCGGTTACGAACACATTGTTATTTATAATGACGGCCTACCCCGGCCACACCCGGACGACAGTGGGCGAAGTTAAGTTAAGTAAGTTAACTCTTACTTCCGGCGCCGACAGAGATGGCCGCCTCGCTTCGCGTTCCTAGGAAACTATGCAGTTTTTTGTTTTTTTACGTGTTATTTCTTACACTAGTACCCCAGGTCATCTTAGGTTTCTTTACATACAGCCGACAAGAACTACTGAATATAAGATCAGCGTCAACTCACCATCAGTACGACCAAGAATATGTTTTTCGCGACGCGGATCCTGTGTTCTGCCTTACAACCAGTGTAACCGAGTGGATCACATGCAGCGACCAAAAAAAAAAAACGACTCAGAAAAAGAGGGAAACGAAGCGGTCTTCTGGTCAGACTCCGGAGACGGGCACATCGTGCACCACTCCCTAGCATTCTTCTTGCCAATGTCCAGTCTCTTGACAACAAGGTTGATGAAATCCGAGCAAGGGTAGCATTCCAGAGGGACATCAGAGACTGTAACGTTCTCTGCTTCACGGAAACATGGCTAACTGGAGAGACGCAATCCGAAGCGGTGCAGCCAGCGGGTTTCTCCACGCATCGCGCCGACAGAAACAAACATCTTTCTGGTAAGAAGAGGGGCGGGGGCGTATGTCTTATGGCCAACGTGACATGGTGTGATGAAAGAAACATACAGGAACTCAAATCCTTCTGTTCACCTGATTTAGAATTCCTCACAATCAAATGTAGACCGCATTATCTACCAAGAGAATTCTCTTCGATTATAATCACAGCCGTATATATCCCCCAAGCAGACACATCGATGGCTCTGAACGAACTTTATTTAACTCTCTGCAAACTGGAAACGATTTATCCGGAGGCTGCATTCATTGTAGCTGGGGATTTTAACAAGGCTAATCTGAAAACAAGACTCCCTAAATTTTATCAGCATATCGATTGCGCAACCAGGGGTGGAAAGACCCTGGATCATTGTTACTCTAACTTCCGCGACGCATATAAGGCCCTGCCCCGCCCCCTTTCGGAAAAGCTGACCACGACTCCATTTTGTTGATCCCTGCCTACAGACAGAAACTAAAACAAGAAGCTCCCATGCTGAGGTCTGTCCAACGCTGGTCCGACCAAGCTGACTCCACACTCCAAGACTGCTTCCATCACGTGGACTGGGAGATGTTTCGTATTGCGTCAGACAACAACATTGACGAATACGCTGATACGGTGTGCGAGTTCATTAGAACGTGCGTTGAAGATGTCGTTCCCATAGCAACGATTAAAACATTCCCTAACCAGAAACCGTGGATTGATGGCAGCATTCGTGTGAAACTGAAGGCACGAACCACTGCTTTTAATCAGGGCAAGGTGTCTGGTAACATGGCTGAACACAAACAGTGCAGCTATTCCCTCCGCAAGGCTATCAAACAAGCTAAGCGCCAGTACAGAGACAAAGTAGAATCTCAATTCAACGGCTCAGACACAAGAGGTATGTGGCAGGGTCTACAGTCAATCACGGACTACAGGAAGAAACCCAGCCCAGTCACGGACCAGGATGTCTTGCTCCCAGGCAGACTAAATAACTTTTTGCCCGCTTTGAGGACAATACAGTGCCACTGACACGGCCTGCAACGGAAACATGCGGTCTCTCCTTCACTGCAGCCGAAGTGAGTAAGACATTTAAACGTGTTAACCCTCGCAAGGCTGCAGGCCCAGACGGCATCCCCAGCCGCGCCCTCAGAGCATGCGCAGACCAGCTGGCCGGTGTGTTTACGGACATATTCAATCAATCCCTATACCAGTCTGCTGTTCCCACATGCTTCAAGAGGGCCACCATTGTTCCTGTTCCCAAGAAAGCTAAGGTAACTGAGCTAAACGACTACCGCCCGTAGCACTCACATCCGTCATCATGAAGTGCTTTGAGAGACTAGTCAAGGACCATATCACCTCCACCCTACCTGACACCCTTGACCCACTCCAATTTGCTTACCGCCCAAATAGGTCCACAGACGATGCAATCTCAACCACACTGCACACTGCCCTAACCCATCTGGACAAGAGGAATACCTATGTGAGAATGCTGTTCATCGACTACAGCTCGGCATTCAACACCATAGAACCCTCCAAGCTCGTCATCAAGCTCGAGACCCTGGGTCTCGACCCCGCCCTGTGCAACTGGGTACTGGACTTCCTGACGGGCCGCCCCCAGGTGGTGAGGGTAGGCAACAACATCTCCTCCCCGCTGATCCTCAACACTGGGGCCCCACAAGGGTGCGTTCTGAGCCCTCTCCTGTACTCCCTGTTCACCCACGACTGCGTGGCCATGCACGCCTCCAACTCAATCATCAAGTTTGCGGACGACACAACAGTGGTAGGCTTGATTACCAACAACGACGAGACGGCCTACAGGGAGGAGGTGAGGGCCCTCGGAGTGTGGTGTCAGGAAAATAACCTCACACTCAACGTCAACAAAACTAAGGAGATGATTGTGGACTTCAGGAAACAGCAGAGGGAACACCCCCATCCACATCGATGGAACAGTAGTGGAGAGGGTAGCAAGTTTTAAGTTCCTCGGCATACACATCACAGACAAACTGAATTGGTCCACTCACACAGACAGCATTCGTGAGGAAGGCGCAGCAGCGCCTCTTCAACCTCAGGAGGCTGAAGAAATTCGGCTTGTCACCAAAAGCACTCACAAACTTCTACAGATGCACAATCGAGAGCATCCTGGCGGGCTGTATCACCGCCTGGTATGGCAACTGCACCGCCCTCAACCGTAAGGCTCTCCAGAGGGTAGTGAGGTCTGCACAACGCATCACCGGGGGCAAACTACCTGCCCTCCAGGACACCTACACCACCCGATGCTACAGGAAGGCCATAAAGATCATCAAGGACATCAACCACCCGAGCCACTGCCTGTTCACCCCGCTGCCATCCAGAAGGCGAGGTCAGTACAGGTGCATCAAAGCTGGGACCGAGAGACTGAAAAACAGCTTCTATCTCAAGGCCATCAGACTGTTAAACAGCCACCACTAACATTGAGTGGCTACTGCCAACACACTGTCAATGACACTGACTCTACTCCAGCCACTTTAATCATGGGAATCGATGGGAAATGATGTAAATATATCACTAGCCACTTTAAACAATGCTACCTTATATAATGTTACTTACCCTACATTGTTCATCTCATATGCATACGTTGATACTGTACTCTATATCATCGACTGCATCCTTATGTAATACATGTATCACTAGCCACTTTAACTATGCCACTTGGTTTACATACTTATCTCATATGTATATACTGTACTCGATATCATCTACTGTATCTTGCCTATGCTGCTCTGTACCATCACTCATTCATATATCCTTATGTACATATTCTTTATCCCCTTACACTGTGTATGACCGTAGTTTTTTTTGGAATTGTTAGTTAGATTACTTGCTCGTTATTACTGCATTGTCGGAACTAGAAGCACAAGCATTTCGCTACACTCGCATTAACATCTGCTAACCATGTGTATGTGACAAATAAAATTTGATTTGATTTGATTTGATTTGATTTAAGTCAAAGACAGTGGTTAAATGTTCTGACTATATTTTTTTCATTCAAGTACAGTGGGGCAAAAAAGTATTTAGTCAGCCAGCTATACTTATTTTCCACCATAATTTGCAAATTAATTCATAAAAAATCCTACAATGTGATTTTCTGGATTTTTTTTCTCATTTTTGTCTGTCATAGTTGAAGTGTACCTATGATGAAAATTACAGGTCTCTCTCATCTTTTTAAGTGGGAAAACTTGCACAATTGGTGGCTGACTAAATACTTTTTTGCCCCACTGTATCTCAGTTTTTAGCCCACTCAGTTGGTGGTGGCAATACATCTTTCTGGATGTAGTCCGCCAATAAAATCTTGAAGAAGAAGAAGCAGCATGTTTCTGACTAGAGGTGAGGCCAAATGTGAGATAAGAGCCTTTTTGATAGACGTGTGGCAGGAGAGACAAGACTCTGAGCCCAAGGGCCGGCATTTATATGCCCTCCAAGAAAGGTCAGTGGACCAAAATTCAAAGGTTAGATTCGGAAGGAAGAGGTGGCATCTGCTAGACTGCGCCTAGGACATTGTACAAAAGCTCATCATTAGTTCTGGTTGGCAAGCATGTGAATGGCACAGATAGAACAACGAGACAGATATTTCACTGGATGTATAAATATGTAGCATCCGCTTGGTGTTTCCACCAAATATGGTAGTGAAAGGAGGCCCAGCAGCCAGCAGTTGGAGAAGACGGATTTTGGCCTACATTCTGCAAATGTCATAGATTAAACATTGGATATCAATAGTTTTCTGTTCACAAAACTAGAATATGTTATGAACATAGTTGACAAAATTAAATTTGTAGACTTTAGCTTATGCCAAAGTATATATGTTTATTTTAAATGCGTTATTTAGGAGTGCAAAGGCGAATTGAACTATTGAACATGCGTATTTCACAGACTAGGTGTTCCCTAACGGAAATATGCAGATGTCTGCTAGAACGGGCCAATAAAATCCAAGCACTAACTAGCGAGATCTTATTGGCCCGTTCGTGCTTGCCTTTGCCCACCTCCTTGACTGTTCTGCCCACAAGGACTCATTTGTTACCATTGGAAACGACAGGCTGTGGTCTATCTTGGTTTAGTTATAAAACATGTTTGTTAATGTGTTGTAAGTATTTTGAAGTGACTGAAAGATTGAAGTGTAGGGTCACTGAGGTTGGACGAGATTTTGAAGATGGGCCTATTTGAAGAGTAGGGCTCTTTTTTATTTTCTCAGAAGTACTGAGTAGGTAGGAGGATTTAGAAATGTGGCGCTAATGTTGTAAATCGTAATTGACCCACACACTCCAGCAGAGTAGGTGTCGGCATGCACGTATGTTTGCGGACCGCCCATTGCACCATAGAAAAAGAAGGTTCTGACTGATACAGTCTGACAAACATTTTACGTTACCTTATTAAGCAGTCAAAGGAAGTCATAGCTATCGGTCTGTTTTCTGTGTAAGGACTGCTAGCTACAGTGCACTCTCATGTTTACCCCTGCTGTGAGAAGGAGAACAAGACATTTGTTATGTAATTTTTTTTTGTTTTTAATCTCTTGCACCTAGCGTAGCTTGCTAGCTGTCATCACTTTTTTTAATCAGTGTTGGTTTGTTGTTAGCTATCTAGCTAGTTAACGTTAGATGTCTTTGGTAACGTTACATAATCTTCATATCGTTAACTTTTCAGCTTACTAACGTTAGCTCTCTAGCTAAATATGGACAAACAGTTAGTGGTAACAACTCCTTGTGACAACTTTATTAGTTAGCTACTAAGCTAGGTGCGTTTTAGCAACGCTAGTATTTAACTTACGAACTAGTTGTTTGACCCCCTGAAAAGTGCCGGAAGCCAGCAGTGAAATACAGTTCAATTTCAATTTACTATGTAGATTGTGTATATAGTTGATCATTATGCAAGGGGAATATGGAACATATACCGTCGGTCTTGCAGTTCTTCCGGGAGGTCAGTTCCTTACTGCTTACATCAAGTCAAAGTCCTCCACAATGTCTTGCTTTTTTGTGCCGTTTATGGCGCATTTGCAGGACTGTTATTTTGACATGAGGTATGCGGAGAGGAAGTGGGTCTACAACTGACCCATGTTTGGAAAGTTTAATTAATGTTCTATTATATGCTTTTTCTCAACTTCCCCCCATCATAAGGACCAACCTTACGGACAATTGGCAGAGTAAGTTGAAATTACATTTTTATTTAACGAATGGCTTCCGGCTATGGAACGCCGTTTGGGTATTTGCGTGTCAAACAATATACACGTCAAAAAATATATGCACGTCAAATAAGCTTTTAATTTGACACGTCAAATAACACAATTCTATTATAGAAGGCTGTGTGTACTGAATTTGCACGTGCAGGCCAAGCGCCACCACTGTCAAAGCTATACAAAAATACGCCTGTAAACAAGTACACCATCCACGAACGTGTTTACCATACCGTGTTGGTAATAAGTAATTATTTCTTCGACCGAATGGGATAACGTCTGTGTGAGCATTTTTAAATAAGATAAGGATCCAACGAACATGATCAATGTTTGCAAGTATATTTGATAATGATGTTATTAGCAACTTCTGGGGTAGCTAGCTTTAGCTTGGTACCTAGCTTGCACCAATGCAACCAGCTTGAAAACAATGACCAGTAGAAACTGCAGTCATTATACATTTTCTTAGCAATGATTTAGGGATCCATGTGAGTAAGTGTTAGCTAGGTAGTCACTTGTTGTTCTATTAAAATCGAACTTCAGTTCATGAAAATAACTAGCTAGCCAGCTACTTAACCTTGTTGCCCAAAGCTAACGTTATAAACAGCCAGCTAGCTGAATTTGGCTAGTGAGGCTTGACCAGACCGGGTTATTGTGTTGTTAGCCACAATAGTGGAATGTGCTTTTCACCTTCAAAATAAGTCCCTTTTTGAAAGTGACGCAGAAGGTTACAATTGGTGGAATCATGCCTAATTTAGACAAAACAATGTTAAACAAGGTTGGAATGTGGAGCAATGAAATGGGTTATCAGTCTTCGCTGACACCCACATAACACAACTGAAGAGTTGACGCAAATATTGGCATCATAGCTCTTATTAAATTAAAGGTTAAATAAAATAAAAAGTAAAACGTACAACAAAAAATGCAGGACTGTGACTGTGGGAAATTACCTCCCCAGTCAGAGTATTGACATTAATATTGCACTGTACCGCCTTACCCCCTCAGAGTAATCAGATTCCAAAACATCCACATTGAATTGTTTTTCCTCTGGAATAGTGTTCAATTCACATAGGTTGACTGGTACAATAAATGTGGCTCAATTCAGTGGTTTCAGAGTCCCGCAATAAAAACTACAACGTTAATGTTCTCTGGTTGTCACTGAATAGACTGATAACCCATGTCATTGACCCACAATCCATAGGTAAGGCTGTACAGTTAAATAAGTATGCCCTCAATGGAATTTGTAAGTCTAGTACATCTAGTGTGATTTCAACAGATTGTCAAATTAACAAATTGTCTTGTTTTAATTTCTATAACATTCCAACCTCGTTTAGCACGATCTTTTCCATTATGGCATGATACCACTATTTGTATTCAGTTTTATCACTTTTAATGAGACTTATTTAGAAGTGAACTGCAAATTCCACTATTGTGGCTAGCTTCACATAGGTGGGTCGGACCACCATTAATCAAATAAGAACTCTTAGAAATTAGGAGTATTTTAGATGACACCCAGCTAGATAACTATAGCTACTGAAACAGACTGGTTTTGCTATGTTTTTGAGGAAGAACATTGTTTGCATCCATCAGCTAGCTAGCTTTTTTTAATGACCAGCACTGTCCAGAGTTTAGGAAGTGTGTCTGCATTCTTGCCGCAGGAGCAAGAGACAACTTTACCCGCATCATAGC
Source organism: Oncorhynchus tshawytscha (assembly GCF_018296145.1). Taxonomy (NCBI): domain Eukaryota; kingdom Metazoa; phylum Chordata; class Actinopteri; order Salmoniformes; family Salmonidae; genus Oncorhynchus; species Oncorhynchus tshawytscha. The sequence goes on from NC_056445.1 coordinate 87,985, forward strand.
ATTCGTATCATTGTGACAATTGAAATGCGAGTGATGGTGTAATGAATGTATAACAACTATGCAAAACATTTATGAATGTGTTAAATTATGTGACGTATTCAGGGCCTGATTAGTCAACAAGCTTATATGACGAGTCAAATAGTGTTATTTGATGTATTTTTTGACACGTAAAGACCCGAACGTTGTAATATTAGCATTTCTCAAAGTATCTATCAGTTACCTAATGCCTAGCTTGCCTTGTAAACATCATGTAGCGAGGTAGCTAGCAAACCAACCTGGTCTCAGCATTTCATATGATTCTGTACGTAAATCCGGGACATCATACTAAATGAACTGTTACATTTCAAATGGTATGTATTATTTTGTGGATGTTTAATCACAATTCATATTATGTTCCAAATTTGCAAAATGTACAATATGTTGTACATTTGCAAAACATATGTCACAAATTCTAGCTAGGTGGCTATGGTTAACTGATGTTAGCTAGAGATAAGGGTTAGCTAACATGCTAAGTAGTTGCAAAGTATCTTAAAAGTAGCTAATAAAATGCTAAAGTTGTCTGTGAGATTCTAACTTGCAAGACGTTACTGTTATATGCCCACCTACCCACCCCGACCAACCACCCAGTAACCATTTGTCTTATGTTACATTTGGTATGGTTATATTTGGTATGGTTACATATCAAACTAATTTGAGTGTCCCGGATTTACATTTACTATTGTCACGTCTCGTCTATAAGAACAGGCTGTGCTAACAGATGGCTTGCCACAGAGGGTATTCAGAAAGTATTCAGAACCCTTGACTTATTCCACATTTTACGTTACAGCCTTATTCTAAAATGGATTAAATAGTCTGCCCCCCCTCCGATCACATCTACACAAGTATTCAGACGCTTTACTCAGTACTTTGTTGAAGCACCTTCTGGCAGTGAGTACAGCCTTGATTCTTCTTGGGTATGACACTACAACCTTGGCACACCTGAATTTTGGGAGTTTCTACCATTCCGCTCTGCATATCCTCTGTCAGATTGGATGGGGAGTGTCGCTGCTCAGCTATTTTCAGGTCTCTCCAGAGATGTTAGAACGGGTTCAAGTCTGGGCTCTGGCTGGGCCACCCAAGGACATTGAGACTTGTCCTGAAGCCACTTCTGCATTGTCTTGGCTGTGTGCTTAGGGTCATTGTCCTGTTGGAAGATGAACCTTTGCCCCAGTCTGAGGTCCTGAGCGCTCTGGAGCAGGTTTTCATTAAGACCTCTGTACTTCACCTCTCTGACCAAGGCCCTTCTCCCCCGATTGCTCAGTTTGGCCGGGCGGCCAGCTGTGAGAAGAGTCTTGGTGGTTACAAACTTCTTCCATTTTAAGAATGATGGAGGTCAATGTGTTCTCGGGGACCTTCAATGCTGCAGACATTTTTTGATACCCTTCCCCAGATCTGTGCCTCGACACAATCCTGTCTCAGAACTATAGACAATTCCTTCGACCTCATGGCTTGGTTTTTGCTCTGAAATACACTGTCAACTGTTGGCCCTTATCTAGACAGGTGTGTGCTTTTCCAAATCATGTACAATCAATTGAATTTACCATCTCAAGGATGATCAATGGAAACAAGATGCAACTGCGGTCAATTTTGAGGGTATACCGCGGTCAGTATTCAGGGTCTGAATACTTACAGTACCAATCAAAAACACATATGGAATCATGTTGTAACCAAGAAAGTGTTAAACAAATCAAAATATATTTTATATTTGAGATTCTTCAAAGTAGCCACCCTTTGCCTTGATGACAGCTTTGCACACTCTTGGCATTCTCTCAACCAGCTTCACCTGGAATTCTTTTCCAACTGTCTTGAAGGAGTTTCCACATATACTGAGCACCTGTTGGCTGCTTTTCCTAAACTCTGCGGTCCAACTCATCCCAAACCATCTCAATTGGGTTGAGGTGGGGTGATTGTGGAGAACAGGTCATCTCATGCAGCACTCCATCACTCTCCTTCTTGGTCAAGTAGCCCTTACACCGCCTGGAGTCAAATGATAGTCCCGCTAAGTGCAAACCAGATGGGATTACATATTGCTGCAGAATGCTATGGTAGCCATGCTGGTTAAGTTTCCCTTCAATTCAAAATAAATCACTGACAATGTCACCAGCAAAGCACCACCACCTCCATGCAGTGGGAACCACACATGCGGAGATCATCCGTTCACCTACCCTGCGTCACAGGCACGGCGGTTGGAACCAAAAATCTCAAATTTGGACTCAACAGACCAAAGCACAGATTTCCACCAGTCTAATGTTAATTGCTTGTGTTTCTTGACCCTAGCAAGTCTCTTATTGCTGTCCTTTAGTAGTGGTTTATTTGAATCAATTTTACCGCGAAGGCCTGTTCCACACAGTCTCCTCTGAACAGTTGATGTTGAGATGTGTCTGTTACTTGAGCTCTGAAGCATTTATTTAGGCTGCAATTTCTGAGGCTGGTAACTATTGAACGTATCCTCTATAGCAGAGGTAACTCTGGGTCTTCCTGTCCTGTGGCGGTCCTCATGAGAGCCAGTTTGATCATAGCGCTTGATGGTTTTTGCGACTGCACTTGAAGAAAATTTCAAAGTTCTTGAAATGTTCTGCCTTGACTGACCTTAATATCTTCAAGTAATGATGCTGTCGTTTCTCTTTGCTTATTTGAGCTGTTCTTGCCATAATATGGCCTTGGTCTTTTACCAAATAGGGCTATCTTCTGTATTCCACCTCTACCTTGATACAACACATCTGATTGGTTCAAATGCATTAAGACGGAAACAAATTCCACAAATGTAATTTTATCAAGGCACACCTGTTAATTGAGATGCATTCCAGGTGACTACCTCATGAAGCTGTTTGAGAGAATGCCAAGGGTGCAAGTCTGTCATCAAGGCAAAGGGTGGCTACTTTGAAGAATCTCAAAAATAAAATATTTGGATGTGTTTAACACTTTTGGTTATTACATGATTCCATATGTTAGTTGATGTTTTCACTATTATTCTACAAAGTGTTAAATAAAATAAATACCTTGAATGAGTAGGTGTGTCAACCTTTGACTGGTACTGTATGTAAATAAGGTCTTCGTTTTTATTAATGTCTAAACTTTCGCTTTGGCATTATGGGGTAGTGTGTTTAGATTGATTAAAGTTTAGAATAAGGCTGTAAAATAAAAGGGTCTGAATAGTTTCCAACTGCACTGTAGGTTTGCCAGTCGTGAATGCTGCATATAGACTAGCAATTTGCTTATCTAGCTAAGTAAACTTTAATAATCAACTCGTTTCAGGCATACCACAGATGACCTAAGACATGGACATAAGGAGAAACATGTTTGATGCTTTCAAGGATCAAATATGGGAAGGTAGCAAGTCATGTTTTTAACTTTGCATCTAATTTTCTCATTATAATCATATTAATGTACCTGCTAGCAATGATATTGTCATATAATTTATACTGACTCTTCTCTATTCCATATCCTCTCAATGAAGAGTTGGGACCTCTGAACCCAAACTGGTTTGAAGAGCTCACTGCTAAAGCTTCCAGTCGGGATTGGGGTGATACAGAGAAAGATAATCCCAGTACTGCAATATCTTGTGGACAAGATGTCAGTTTCAAAACACCATTGTGGAAATGTCCCCTTGATGGTGAGATGTTCTCTACCCTGAAGATTTTCAGGCAGAGAAGACCACAGTCTCCTGAGACATTGATAGAAGATGCAGTGTTTTTTCCTGCTCAAGGTAGAGAAATATTTGTTTGCACTGTTAAAATAAGCTATTCTAAATTTCATAATTGACTTACCCTAGCCCAAAATGTACTGTTAAGGATTGTTGGCAAGCCTACTCCTTTCACATCCAAGGACCTACACTACTGTTCAAAAGTTTGGGATCACTTAGAAATGTCCTTGTTTTTTAATTTGAAAGAAAAGCATAACAATTGTCAATTTTAAAATAACATCATATTGATCATAAATACAGTGTAGACATTGTTAAAATTGTAAATGACTATTGTAGCTAGAAACACCTTTTTTAAATGTTATTTTTTTTGAAATATCTAAATAGGTGTACAGAGGCCCATTATCAGCAACCATCACTCACTTCCAATGGCACGTTGTGTTAGCTAATCCAAGTTGATCATTTTAAAAGGCTAATTGATCATTAGAAAACCCTTTTGCAATTGTTAGCACAGCTGAAAACTGTTGTCCTGATTTAAAGAAGCAATAAATCTATTGAGATGCAACTTACATCTTGATGTTGGTCACACAGAAAACATTGGTGAAGTGAAATTAAAATAACTTATTTAAAAATGGAAAAGTGATGCATGCATATGTAATCACCCTTTTGCTATGAAGCCCCTAAATACGATCTGGTGCAACCAATTACCTCCAGAAGTCACATAATTATTTAGATTGCACACAGGTGGACTTTATTTTAGCATCACATGATCTCAGTTTACATAGTTGAAGTCGGAAGTTTACATACACATTAGCCAAATACATTTAAACTCAGTTTTTCACAATTCCTGACAGTTAATCCTAGTAAAAATTCCCTGTCTTAGGTCAGTTAGGATCACCACTTTATTTTAAGAATGTGAAATGTCAGAATAATAGTGATTTCTTTCAGCTTTTATCTCTTTCATCACATTCCCAGTGTGTCTGAAGTTTACATACACTTAATTAGTATTTGGAGCATTGCCTTTAAATTGTTTAACTTGGGTCAAATGTTTCGGGTAGCCTTCCCACAATATGTTGGGTGAATTTTGGCCCATTCCTCCTGACAGCTGGTGTAACTGAGTCAGGTTTGTAGGCCTCCTTGCTCACACACGCTTTTTCAGTTCTGCCCACAAATTTTCGAAAGGATTGAGGTCAGAGCTTTGTGATGGCCACTCCAATACCTTGACTTTGTTGTCCTTAAGCCATTATGCCACAACGTTGGAACTATGCTTGGGGTCATTGTCCATTTGGAAGACCCATTTGCGACCAAGCTTTAACTTCCTGACTGATGTCTTGAGATGTTACGTCAATATATCCACAATTTCCTGCCTCATGATGCCATCTATTTTGTGAAGTGCACCAGTCCCTCCTGCAGCCAAGCACCCCCACAACATGATGCTGCCACCCCCGTGCTTCACGGTTGGGATGGTGTTCTTCGGCTTGCAAGCCTCCCCCTTTTTCCGCCAAACAACGATGGTCATTATGGCCAAACAGTTCTATTTTTGTTTCATCAGACTAGAGGACATTTCTCCAGAATGTACGATCTTTGTCCCCATGTGCAGTTGCAAACCGTAGTCTGGCTTTTTTATGGTGGTTTTGGAGCAGTAGCTTCTTCCTTGCTGAGCGGCCTTTCAGGTTATGTCGATATAGGACTCGTTTGACTGTGGATATAGATACTTTTTTACCTGTTTCCTCCAGCATCTTCACCAGGTCCTTTGCTGTCGTTCTGGGATTGATTTGCACTTTTTGCACCAAAGTACGTTCATCTCTAGGAGACAGAACACATCTCCTTCCTGAGCGGTATGATGGCTGTGTGGTCCCATGCTGTTTATACATGCTTACTATTGTTTGTACAGATGAACGTGGGAGCAATTTCCAAACGCCTGAAAGTACTAAGGATGAGCCAGACTTGTGGAGGTCTACAAAAAATGTTTTCCCCTGAGGTCTTGGCTGATTTATTTTTGGAATATTCCATGCTGTCAAGCAAAGAGACACTGAGTTTGAAAGTTGGCCTTGAAATACAGCCACAGGTATACTTCCAATTGACTCAAATCAAAGGCTTCTATAAAGCCATGACATTTTCTGGAATTTTCCAAGCTGTTTAAAGGCACAGTCAACTTAATGTATGTAAACGTCTGACCCACTGTAATTGTGATACAGTAAAATAATCTGTCTAAACAATTGTTGGAAAAATTACTTGTCATGCACAAAGTAGATGTCCTAACCGAGTTGCCAAAACTCTAGTTTGTTAACAAGAAATTTGTGGAGTGGTTGAAAGACGAGTTTTATTGACTCCAACCTAAGTGTATGTAAACTTTTCCAATTCAACTGTAGCTAATTGGAACTGATGGGCGCCGTAAAGCTTCCGTAAAGCTTTAACATGGAAATATTCCTTTGTGGGAATCTTGTTAAAAAGGTGTCGTAATTTTACAATTTCTTTCATGAAAATAAATGAAAGTGAAGTTCCAAAAGTTTCCAAAACCGTATCGCAAGTGAGGATCTTTAACGTGTGGACAGAGCGTCAGAACAGTTGTACAAATTCCTGCTCCGTCATAAGTTCTTTAACTGAGAACCCTTCTTTGGTGAACGAGTGCTAGACCTACCTCTAACCAGTTGGCCTATCTCCTTTTTCCTGATTTTCTATGTTATCCCTGATTACGTGGCTGCGGAATGTGTGCACTGGTATTTTCCATTTTGCTGCTCAGGAACCTCTGCAACTGAAAAAATGGACACAAGCCCATGCTTATTTGGAAAATCAATAGACGGGTGAGAATGTCTGTCTCTTTTGTGCTGATACGTTGGCTTTTCATAAATGTGCTCACCTAAAAGTATACCTTGCTTTGCTAATGCCTGGATCCTGATATTCTGACCACCTGCTCAGAATGTGATGTCAGAACACCTGCTCTTGTGATGGTTGACATCAGTGGTTCTATTTTCAGCGGGACCCCCAGTAAATCCTATAGAACAAGGCTGCATGGAGACAGTTTTGGTAAGCTGACTGGTGACTTTTCAGTGTTGATCGATGTTGATATTTATTATATTGGTATTTATTGTTTTGATTTAAAATTTGCACAACTTTCTTTTTACAGGGCTGCTTGACACACCGAAACACTCTACGGTAGGTGCAGCTGTTCTTGGGGAAATCTTTTTAAAACCAAACTAGTGTTTTAAAAGTTCCAATACACTTTTTTTTTATTAAGATCTTTTTATTTCAGCAGGCACACTCTGCCAAACGTATATCTGAAAGTCTTGGTGCACAGTTAGACCCTGACATGTCCTGGACCAGTTCTCTCAATACACCTGTCATGTCGCCCACCATAATTTTGAGTAAGTATGATACTGTATGAATTTGGGGTTTTATTATAATGGGAGTTTTACATTGGTTGTCTAAAAAGGCATGTCCTCACCCTTGCAGCTAAAAGTGAGGAGCATAGTCCTATGTGCCCAGTAAGAATTGCTACCGAAGAGCAGGTTATGGTGAGTATTCCATACAATCCTAGAAAAACTCATGGCAGGTTAAGGATAAACAGATTTTTCTTCTTCTAAAGATATCTAATGCGATTGACTTGCTTTAATTTTAAAAACTAAATTGGATAAATAGTACAATATTGCTCCAGTACGTTGGTGTCCCCTTGATTACACTTGGATACTGTACCCATGCTCACACTTGGATACTGTACCCATGCTCAAGGCATTTGTGTATCAGACTTGTAGAGAAGGATTTGTCTGCCCTCATATAGTTTGTGCGAAAGCTTTTCCCTTCGGCCAAGGAGTCTAGAAGCACAATGCTGTCACCAGAACAGAATGATAGACCTCTCTGTCAACACAATGGTGAGTATTTGTTGAATGGTAACTACAGTGCCTTGCGAAAGTATTCGGCCCCCTTGAACTTTGCGACCTTTTGCCACATTTCAGGCTTCAAACATAAAGATATAAAACTGTATTTTTTTGTGAAGAATCAACAACAAGTGGGACACAATCATGAAGTGGAATGACATTTATTGGATATTTCAAACTTTTTTAACAAATCAAAAACTGAAAAATTGGGCGTGCAAAATTATTCAGCCTCAAGTTAATACTTTGTAGCGCCACCTTTTGCTGCGATTACAGCTGTAAGTCGCTTGGGGTATGTCTCTATCAGTTTTGCACATCGAGAGACTGACATTTTTTCCCATTCCTCCTTGCAAAACAGCTCGAGCTCAGTGAGGTTGGATGGAGAGCATTTGTGAACAGCAGTTTTCAGTTCTTTCCACAGATTCTCGATTGGATTCAGGTCTGGACTTTGACTTGGCCATTCTAACACCTGGATATGTTTATTTTTGAACCATTCCATTGTAGATTTTGCTTTATGTTTTGGATCATTGTCTTGTTGGAAGACAAATCTCCGTCCCAGTCTCAGGTCTTTTGCAGACTCCATCAGGTTCTTCCAGAATGGTCCTGTATTTGGCTCCATCCATCTTCCCATCAATTTTAACCATCTTCCCTGTCCCTGCTGAAGAAAAGCAGGCCCAAACCATGATGCTGCCACCACCATGTTTGACAGTGGGGATGGTGTGTTCACGGTGATGAGCTGTGTTGCTTTTACGCCAAACATAACGTTTTGCATTGTTGCCAAAAAGTTCAATTTTGGTTTCATCTGACCAGAGCACCTTCTTCCACATGTTTGGTGTGTCTCCCAGGTGGCTTGTGGCAAACTTTAAACAACACTTTTTATGGATATCTTTAAGAAATGGCTTTCTTGCCACTCTTCCATAAAGGCCAGATTTGTGCAATATACGACTGATTGTTGTCCTATGGACAGAGTCTCCCACCTCAGCTGTAGATCTCTGCAGTTCATCCAGAGTGATCATGGGCCTCTTGGCTGCATCTCTGATCAGTCTTCTCCTTGTATGAGCTGAAAGTTTAGAGGGACGGCCAGGTCTTGGTAGATTTGCAGTGGTCTGATACTCCTTCCATTTCAATATTATCGCTTGCACAGTGCTCCTTGGGATGTTTAAAGCTTGGGAAATCTTTTTGTATCCAAATCCGGCTTTAAACTTCTTCAGAACAGTATCTCGGACCTGCCTGGTGTGTTCCTTGTTCTTCATGATGCTCTCTGAGCTTTTAACGGACCTCTGAGACTATCACAGTGCAGGTGCATTTATACGGAGACTTGATTACACACAGGTGGATTGTATTTATCATCATTAGTCATTTAGGTCAACATTGGATCATTCAGAGATCCTCACTGAACTTCTGGAGAGAGTTTGCTGCACTGAAAGTAAAGGGGCTGAATAATTTTGCACGCCCAATTTTTCAGTTTTTGATTTGTTAAAAAAGTTTGAAATATCCAATAAATGTTGTTCCACTTCATGATTGTGTCCCACTTGTTGTTGATTCTTCACAAAAAAATACAGTTTTATATCTTTATGTTTGAAGCCTGAAATGTGGCAAAAGGTCGCAAAGTTCAAGGGGGCCGAATACTTTCGCAAGGCACTGTACAGTAGTAAATATTGTAGAAGTTACTCTGCACAATAACACTGTGAAACAGATACAAGTACTGACTATTTCTCTGATATACCAACAGGACTGGATTCCCACTTGCCTGGTGTGATTGACATCTCCCCTGGCTTTCAAGACACGTTACCTGGTGACAGTGGCAGCCATTGGAAACAGACTTTACCAGATGCTATTGAGGACGGAGAAATCTGCAGCACAATGACCGGTGTCCTAGATGGAGCCGAGGATGTCCTCTCCATATTCTTCAGCAACAAAAGTTTGGCTTTACAACGGGTGAAGACCAACGAGAGAATCAAAAGGAAGCAAAGTGGCGCAACTAAGGAACACGTACCTACTTCTACAACGGAACATGACAAAGTATCCAGTGAGAGAGCAGGAGAATACCAACACACCAGGGAAACATCTGAGCCTCTTGAGTCCAGGACTGACATGAAGTCTGGGGATTTGGCGACTTCTCAGTGGACTCCAATAAATGTACCTAACTTTTCAGACTATGATATGGATTCATTTCACGATGAGGGGTCTACATTCCGTGACTTCACTGGAAGCCAGCAGCCGGATCGTGGTTCCTCTAAGCACACTGTCCAGGTGGAGTCTGCTCTTTCCAGAAGAACATTACCATGCACCAGCCAGCCAGAGGGATCTCAATTGACAGGGTCTGTAGTCGAAAGCTCTCTAGAACACACCTTTCCCAGGAAAACAAGGACATTTGTTTACTGTGTCCAAAATCCACTTCTGTCAGTGCAAGAGAAATATGTTACTCAGATGTTACCTGCATCACCTGGAACTGCTCCCAGAGGTAAGATTGTAATGCTGTTTTTTAATCTCATTCCATTTATTGTATTGATTTCTTTCATTCAATGAAACGATTTCACTGATATATATTTATATAAATTGATACATATGCTTTTATTCTCTTCCATCATGTTAGGTGAAAATCAGAACATGAAACAAAGTAAAACCATACCAGATGAAGCTGAGTTTAATAATCTTAACAAAACTGCATTGGATGGGAAAAAGCCGCTAGTTCAGAAAAGTGCAAATGAAGAAAATATTGTTTCACAAGCACCAACCAAAGACCCTGATCTTGATATGTCACAGCTTTGCAGGGTATTTGCGCAAGATTTTAGCCAAGTAATTGACTACAGTCAACCATGCAGCAAAAGAGCAGATGCTATTAAAAATGGCTTCTCTGCATCAGCTTGTCTCTCAGCAATGAGACTAAGGAACAGAAAACTGTTGAATAGACTAGAATGGGGTCAGAAACCTGAACATTTTAACTCTGGCATCAGTGATGAAATGCATATTCCTGGTTCTCAGTTTAGCAACTCTGCAAACACATCTAGAATGAAGAGTACAGTGTGTGATAGCGGCTTCCCCCCCTCCACCCTTTCTGATGTCACACAAACAGAATCATCCAACGTTCACCCTAGCTCTGAAAAAAGTTATGGAAATCAATCATCTCAAGGGTTTAAAACGGGTAACAACTGGATTATCTCTTTGCCTCCAGAAGCAATAAAGAAAGCAAAAGCATCATTCGATGACTTAATTGAGGAAAATATGACTGATGTTGTTACTGCTGCCAGTGAAGTGAAACCTGTGTTGTCATGTGTGACAGGAAGCCGACTGTCCACAGAAGTGAAGTTCATTAGTCCACTCAACATTGCCAAAAGGTCAAAGCAAACCAGCGTAAAATTGAATGGTCAAGTTCATGTTCCGACCCATCAGAGCATCAATGTTTCGGTTTCCTCACACCCTGGGTCTGGTTCCAAAATGGCCTCCAATAAGAAGATACATTTTTTTTCAGCAAATCTGGAGAAAGACGAGGATCTGTTTAAGGAGATTGAGGATGAAATACCTGCAGTCAATATTCCTGAGATAAGCCTTCCTGAGGAAGGTAACATGTCATGTGGATTGGAGCTTGTTGATGGATCTCATTTACCACCTCTACTCTATACACACCAGAGGTCTGTTAATAGCCAAGGTCCATTGACAGCCTCACAGAGAGCTGATGTTTCAGAATTGTGCAGTCTCTTAGAAGCTGCAGACAGCCAATTTGAGTTCACACAGTTTAAACCAGCAAAGCTGAACTTCTATGTTCCAGATGGTAGTCCCCCTCGTCAATCTGAGAAAGAATTGGATCCCGACTTTCTCACAGGCATAGATTTCGATGACAGTTTCAACTCTGATGTTGAGAAGCAATCTGTGAAGATGGTCACCCCTGACAAAAAGACAACTATTTCTCATTGCAAGGAAATTTGTCAAGTAACAACCACCAAAATTAAATCTAGTGGGGCATCATCCAGCAATTCAAGAGAGAAATCCAAAGAACATGTTATCCACAGAAGAGTACTTTACATTCCCAGTTATAGCTCTGAAAACATAGCTGAGCATTCCTTTGGTTTGTTGACAAAATCCACAAACAAGAACCATCTACTCGATATGGATACGAACACCAGTGGAATGGAGTGTGAACGCAAAAATCTCCCCAAGTTGGATGTGGGTTTTAAAACTGCTGGCGGAAATGCTATGATAGTTTCAGAGAAGTGTCTGAGCAAAGCAAGGGCCTTGTTTGCAGATTTTGAGGAAAAAAACTGTGTACCCAAGTGTGCAGTAAAAAATACGGAACAAGTTGAAATTTCACCTGTTCAATATAGAGGCGAAGTTGACACACATGTTGATTCAAATGTGACACATTTTCATGGCCCTGAAAAGAAAGTAGATCTGAAGGAACCACATGATGAAAACATTGACAAGATTAAAGTGGACTTTACACATTCTCACACACATGGGGATGGTGGTTTCCAGACAGCCCGTGGTAAAGGAGTGACCATCTCGGCAAAGGCCCTTCAAAAAACCAATGCAGTCTTCAAAGACTGTGACGCTATGGAAAGTTCAGGTTGTGCATCAGAAAAGCTGAGCAAAACAAGTGTTTTGCTCAACAAGACTGGCAGTAATAATTTTGAGAGAAACAATTGTGGCTTCAGCACTGCTCGAGGGAAGAGACTTGATGTTTCTGCAAAATCTCTACTGACTCTCCTGAATGACTGTGATGAATTGGAAAATTCTAAGCCAGGGAAAATCCCCAGCTTGAATGCAAAGATACCAAGTCAGAATATTCAGCAGAAAAGTGACTGTGATTTTAAGAAACCCAGTATTAAAGCAGCCTCCATATCAGCAAGGATCCCTTTTACAGCAAAAACTCCATTTGATAGTGGCATGTCACATGATGTTCTAGGGGCAAAGAGCAAAATGCTTGAACCAGAAAATTCTCAAACCCATGCTAAAGATCCTTTGAAAAATGGATGTGGGTTCAGCACTGCCAGTGGTAAAAGAGTGTCTGTGTCAGAAGGGGCGCTATTGAAAGCACAGGCTCTTTTGAGTGAATGTCATGTAGATGGAGAGGAACTTTCTAAATCAAAGAAAAAGATCAGAGTAGATCTTCATAACCCAACACAGAAGCACAGTGGATTTAAGACTGCTGGTGTCAAAGAAGTTACCGTATCACCTAAGGCCCATAGGCAAGCACAGGCTCTTTTCAACAACTGTGATTTCAATATGGACAGCTTAATCAGTGCTGAAACAAAGCAAGGGAATACAGACGTAAAGTCTGCTGATGGTCTGATGAACAATCCAGGGAAAAGCTATTGTGCCTTCATGACAGCTGGTGGAGAGAATGTGCATGTATCTGAAAAAGGTATTTTGAAGGCGAAGAGCATTCTGAATGAAAACCTTGATAACTGCACAGACTCAAATGCCATTGAGGAGGCTTGGTTTTCAGATGGTAGATTTTTGTTACTCACTGAAGATGGTACAGGTGTCAAAAAAGGAGCAAGGAACAAATCAAATTATTCTGACCTCAACGGGGATGAAAAGAGCTGTGATTTCAGCACTGCCGGGGGGAAGACTGTGCATATGTCCGATGGAGCACTCCAGAAAGCAAAGTCTATTCTGAACGAATGTGATGTAATTGAAAATCCACAACCTGAGAATGGCCACAATGTGCATCTGGAAAAGATTCCAACAAAGGAAACGCATGAAATCTCTCATGGTAGTGCAGCCAGTGGGAAAGGGGTGTTTATTTCAGAAAAGGTTCTTCAGCATGTGAAGTCTGTGTACGTTCTGGGTGAGACTGGTAATGTAAAATATTCAGTTGGCAGTAATCCAGTCGGAAGCCATTTTGGTTTTAGCACAGCCAGTGGTAAAGGACTGTCTGTTTCAGAGAAGGCACTTCAAGAAGCGTGTGATGATACCCTTGCCAGGGATACTGACCCTCACAAAAGATCTGAAGAAAATAGGCCACTGAAGGTCCCTTCTCCCCATATTAATGTTCAGCGTGTGCCGGTCAAAGCAGTTCGACTTGAGGAAGTGATCCAGACCATTGTTGGAATGGAATGTAATTCTTCATCTGTAGAATGTCAAGCGGCGTCTTCCTTGTTAAATTTTGAATCCCTTGGATTCAGTGGCTGCTCTGTGACCCAGAGGAGGTACTTTGCCCAGGAGGCCATGGATTGTACCAAGGCTCTTTTAGAGGATGAAGACTTGACCGATCATTGTCCTGGAACACCAATCCAAGCTAACCCCATGTCCTGCAAGGGGGGTTTTGAGATGAGAAGTGGAATTGGGAAAAGGTCGGCAGAGGATTTAGGGATGACAGGTAAGATATACAGTACCAGTCAAAAGTTTGGAAACACTTACTCATTCAAGGGTTAGTTTATTTATTTTTTAAATTACATTGTAGAATAATAGTGACGACATCAAAACTATGAAATACCACATGGAATCATGTAGTAACCAAAAAAAGTGTTAATTAAATCAAAATATATTTTAGATACTTAAAAGTAGGGTTCGTTCCTTGTTCCTTGTTAATCATTGGCTCATTTGTGAAATTAGCATTCAGACTATCTTTAATTAAATCATTCTAAAACCTTTATTAATGCAATTGCAGACAGAAGTTGACAGCAGGAACATAGCATGCATGTTTCAGAGTAAGTTCTGCAAAATAGAAAGGGGTCCGAGTTGTTTTATTATTCCTACAGTCATATATCTTAGTGATGTCACTGCCTACGTCATTACCTTCTACTCATGAGACCAAAACCATGCCTACACAGCTATATAAACAAGTTTTAGTGTTCTCTAAAAGCTCCGCAGTAAATGTCCACTCCCCAAGTTGATTTATAGTGGAATGTCTGACTAGTCTCTTATCTCTTAACTTCTTATGGTATAGGGGACGGTTGCGTCCCACTTTTTAAAAAAAAAACTGGGAGAGTGCTGCGCGGCAAATTTAAAAAATGATATAAAAATCACATGTAACATACTCAATTAAAGCTACACTCGTTGTGAATCCAGCCAACATGTCAGATTTTAAAAAGGCTTTTCGGCGAAAGCATAAGAAGCTATGTCCCATAAACATCACAATTGGACCTTTTGTTCGATTAATTCCGTCCATATATATCCAAATGTCCATTTATTTGACGCGTTTGATCCAGGAAAAAAACAGCTTCCAAAAAACGCAACGTCACTACAAAATATTTCAAAAGTTGCCTATAAACTTTGCCAAAATATTTCAAACTACTTTTGTAATACAACTTTAGGTATTTTTAAACGTTAATAATCGATCAAATTTTAGACTGCGCAATCTGTTTTCAATACAGGAAGTAAACAAACCATGCTCCTTTTTACGTCTTACGCAACTCTCGATAGTGTAACGTTGTTGCTGGATGTGCTTCTTCATTGCACAAATGAATAACCTCAACCAAATTCCAAAGACTGGTGACATCCAGTGGAAGCGGTAGGAACTGAAAACAGGTTCCTAAGAAATATCCCATGGCAATGACAGCTCAGGGAACAGTCAGATGCAGCAACAAAAAAAATCTGAACAGTTAGTCCTCGGGGTTTTGCCTGCTACATAAGTTCTGTTATACTCACAGACATGATTCAAACAGGTTTAGAAGCTTCAGATTGTTTTCTATCCACATCTACTAATAATATACATATCTTATATTCCTGGCATGAGTAGCAGGAAGTTGAAATTGGGCACGCTATTTATCCAAAAGTGAAAATGCTGCCCCCTATACCTTAACAACTCCCCTGCAGCGTTCTGTCTCAGTCACACATTTCTCAGACAGTTTCTTAATAAGTGACAGAGATTAGAAAAGATTGGATCAATATTAAACCTTTTATAATGAATATATATCAAATCTGTAGTCTAGGACCCTATAAATGTAAGGAGGGAGGGGTCTTATAACCCCTCCCCTTCTATTAATACAACATAAGCATAATCAATTATTATAATAGATCAAACATTTGGTACAGCCCCTATCATGTTCCCAAGGTGAACCCGACAGTAGCCACCCCTTGCCTTGATGACAGCTTTGCACACTCTTGGCATTCTCACAACCAGCTTCACCTGGAATGCTTTTCCAACAATCTTGAAAGAGTTCCCACGTGCTGAGCTCTTGTTAGCTGCTTGTCCTTCACTCTGCGGTCCAACTCATCCCAAACCATCTCAATTGGTTTGAAATTGGGTGATTGTGGAGATCAGGTCATCTGATGCAGTATTTCATCACTTTTTTCTTGGTCAAATAGCCCTTACACAGCCTGGAGGTGTGTTGGGTCCTTGTCCTGTTGAAAAACAAATGATAGTCCCACTAAGCGCAAACCAGATGGGATGGTGTATCACTGCAGAATGCTGTGGTAGCCATGCTTATTAAGTGTTCCTTGAATTCTAAATAAATCACTGCCCGTGTCACCAGCAAAACACCATCACACCACCACCTCCATGCTTCACGGTGGGAACCACACGTGCGGAGATCATCGGTTCACCTACTCTGCGTCTCACAAAGACACGGTGATTGGAACCAAACATCTCAAATTTGGACTCCTCTGACCAAAGGATAGATTTCCACTGGTCTGTCTATTGCTCGTGTTTCTTGGCCCAAGCAAGTCTCTCCTTATTATTGGTGTCCTTTAGTGGTTTCTTTGCAGCGATTTGACCATGAAGGCATGATCCACGCAGTCTCCTCTGAACAGTTGATGTTGTCTCTGTTATTTGGGCTGCAATTTCGGAGGCTGGTAACTCTATTGAACTTATCCTGTGCAGCAGCGTTTGGGTCTTCCATTCCTGTGGCGGTCCTCATGAGAGCCAGTGTCATCATAGTGGTTGATGGGTGTTTGCGACTGCACTTTCAAAGTTCTTGAAATTTTCCGTATAGACTGACCTTCATGTCTTAAAGTAATGATGGACTGTCGTTTGTTTGCTTATTTGAGCTGTTCTTGCCATAATATGGACTTGGTCTTTTACCAAGTAGGGCTATTTTATGTATACCACCTCTAGCTTGTCACAACCCAACTGATTGGCTCAAATGCATTAAGAAAACAAATTCCACAAATGTACTTTTATCAAGGCACACCTGTTAATTGAAATGCATTCCATGTGACTACCTCGTGAAGCTGTTTGAGAGAATGCCAAGAGTGCAATGCTATCAAGGCAAAGGGTGGCTATTTTGAAGAATCTAAAATATTTGGATTTGTTTAACACTTTTTTTGTTTACCACATGATTTCATATTTGTTATTTCATAGATTTGATGTCATCTATTATTCTACAATGTAGTAAATAGTAAAAAATAAACCAAAAACCCTTGCATGCGTAGGTGTGTCAACTTTTAACTGGGACTGTGTGTGTGTACACACTATCTATCAGATCTAAAATAACAAAAATGTGATCAGATATTGTAATTGGGAGGAGCCTAGAGGAGTATTGTTAGACAACTTTTTACTTGTATATATATATACAGGGTTGTGTGTTTACCAATCTAATATTGTTTTGAAGAAAATGATTTACAGCATTGTCCTTTATGTGATATTATATTCAATAGACCAGCCTCCTCTGAAAAGAAAACTCTTGACCAAATTCGACAGAACTGTGGATTGTTTTCGACGGTCAAAACTCACTCCAGCTAAAAGCAGTTCAGATGGTAAGACAGTTGACCTTTTTTTTAAGTAACGAATTATCAAGTAACACAATTCCCTGTACAATGAAAATGAACATTGACAAGATGGTTCATCAATGCATATTTGATTGTTTCAGGTATATTTAAAGACAGGAGAGTCTTCAAATATAATGTGGCTCTTCAACCTAATGTCACGAGGCCATATCGGTAGGTAATCAATTTAAAACAATGGTATTTCTGAACTAGAGTACAGTACCTGTGTGTATTTGTTGTTTTCACGTAGTTCAAACAACATATGTATTTTGAAATTATTTATCAAATAAAATGCATTCATTCATTCACCTAGCATGAAATCTGTGTCATATTCTCATCACCTATGTTTCTTTCCAGCGCTAATCCGAGATGTGTAGACACAAGGCTGAATAAGCCCGAGCCACAGAAGACAACGTCAGATCCAACTGCCGAAGACCGTAAACCAGTTAGCTCCAAGACCGCTGTATTTGTCCCCCCATTCCGGAAGAATGTCAAGCTTGAGCCACAGGGGAGCAGTGGTCTTCAGGACAAGACTAGAGCGCCTGGTGTGTTTGTTTCCCCGTTTCTAAAAAACAACCGCTTAACCAGGGAGGGTTCCTTTAAGCCTTCAGAAGATAATCATTCTCCCTTCATCTCTGAAATGCCTACCAAGACCACATCTGTTCCACTTCCTGAGTACAACCCCATCACTGACACTGGTAGTGATAACGCAAAGGAGTCCATTAAGGAACAGGACCCACAAAATATTGACAAAACGGACCGAGGTGATGATTGTGGCCATTGCCTTCCTGTCACCCTAGGAGGAGAGGATGCCACTGCAGAGGAGTCTATTGCAGGTCAGCTAGCCCCTGATGCCACCGGTACCCTTCTAGACGTTGTTTATGGTACAAATATAATAATTTATCTTGCCTTTTTATCATCTTTGGGATATTGTAAACAATATTATTAGTTTCAACATGGTGTGACAACACGTGAAATAAATTATGCTGATCAATTCACTGGCTTGGGACTAAATGTGTGTACTGAATCAGAACATGTATTTATCCGGAAGTAATTAACAAGAAGGCATTTGAATCGGGACTGATAAATTGTAACCGATGTGCACTTATCAGGAGTCGACTTAATGTGAAAAAGTAATGTGTATGCAGAGTGCTTGCAGCTTGCCCGAGACATGCAGGACATGAGGATCAGGAAGAAGAAGCGGCAGACCATTAGACCTCTCCCTGGCAGCCTGTACCTGGCCAAGACATCTGGGGTGGCCAGGCTGACCCTCAGGGAGGCCGTTGGAGGTTGGCACCCTGTACAACACACACACAAACAGGTACTATAACTAACACACACAAACATACTTTTTTTGCCACTGTATGTGAACCCTTTGGAATGATCTGGATTTCTGCGTAAATTGGTCATAACATTGTGATCTGATCTTCATCTAAGTCACAACAGACAAACAGTCTTCTTAAACTAATAACACACATTATTTTATTTGTTTCTTGTCTTTATTGAATACATAATTTAAACATTCACAGTGGAGGTTGGGGAAAGTATGTGAACCCTCAGGCTAATGACTTCTCCAAAAGCTAATTGGAGTCAGGAGTCCGCTAACCTGGAGTCCAATCATTGAGACGAGATTGGAGATGTTGGTTAGAGCTGCCCTGCCCTATTAAAAAAAACTCAAAACATTTTAGTTTGCTATTCACAGAAAGCATTACCTGATGTGAACCATGCCTCGACAAAACCGATATCAGAAGACCCAAGGTTAAGAATTTTGGACTTGCATAAAGCTGGTAAGGGTTACAAAAGTATCTCTAAAAGCCTTGATGTTCATCAGTCCACGGTAAGACGAATTGTCTAGCACTCTTGCTACTCTCCATAGGAGTGGCCGTCCTGCAAAGATGACTGCAAGAGCACTGCGCAGAATGCTCAATGAGATTAAGAAGTGTCAGCTAAAGACTTACAGAAATCTCTGGAACATGCTAACATCTCTTTTGACGAGTCTACGATACGTAAAAAACACTAAACAAGAATGGTGTTCATGGGAGGACACCACGTAAGAAGCCACTGCTGTCCAAAAAAAAACATTGCTACATGTCTGAAGTTCGCAAAAGATCATCTTTATGTTCCACAGCGCTACTGGCAAAATGTTATGTGAACAGATGAAACTACATTTGAGTTTGTTTGGAAGGAACACACAACACTGTGTGGAGAATAAAAGGTACAGCACACCAACATCAAAATCTCATCCCAACTGTAAAGTATAGTGAAGTGAGCAACATGGTTTGGAGCTGCTTTGCTGCCTCAGGGCCTGGACAGCTTGCTATCATAAACTTTGGAATTCATTTTTCTGTTGACCAAGACATTTTGCAGGAGAATGTTGGGCTATCTGTCCTCCAGTTGAAGCTCAACAGATGTTGGGTGACTCAACAGGACAACGACCCAAAACACAGAAGTAAATCAACAACAGAATGGCTTCAACAGAAGAAAATATGCCTTCTGGAGTGGCCCAGTCTGAGTCCTGACCTCAACCCAATTGAGATGCTGGGGCATGACCTCGAGAGCAGTTCACACCAGACATCAGAAGAATGTTGCTGAACTGAAACAGTTTTGTAAAGAGGAATGGTCCAAAATTCCTCCTGACTGTTGTGTAGGTCTGATCCGCAATTACAGAAAACATTTGGTTGAGGTTATTACTGCAAAAGGAGGGTCAACCAGTTATTAAATCCAAGGGTTCACATACTTTTTCCACCCAGCACTGTGAATGTTTACACATTGTGTTCAATAAAGACATAAACACATATAACTGTTTGTTATTAGTTTAAGCAGACTGTTTGTCTATTGTTGTGATGAAGATCAGATTAAATTGTATGACCAATTGATGCAGAAGTCCAGGTAATTCATAAGGTTCACATACTTTTTCTTGCCACTGTAACACACACAAACAGATATTGTAACCTACACATACAAACATACTGAAACACACAGACAAACAGGTAGTGGAACACAGACTGACAAACAGGTGTTGGAAGACACACACACAGACTGATACTGTAAAAACAGACCGATAAACACACTGGATTGGTAGAGGTGGAACAGGGCTTTTGAAGTCTGATTTAGAATATGAACAATGGTGAGGGGCTGGGGGCTTGTCTGTTGAACTTGATAAGTGTGTTTTTTTGGGGGGGGGGGTAATGACTGATGTCTAATCCTCATTGTGGATATTACTCAGCTGTATGGCTATGGAGTGCACCGGCATGTTTGGGATATCAGCAGTGAGAGTGCTGAGGCGTTCCGCTTTGTTTGCCGACACTACTTCAGACGCGAGGCGTTTGTAGAGGGGTGCATTCAGCTGGCCGACGGGGGCTGGCTCATTCCTCGCAACGATGGAACTGCAGGGAAACATGAGTTCCACAGGTACGGTTTTATTGATTGTTTGGTACAGGTAGCATTCGTTCCAACTGATGAAGTTGTTAATTTTCACCTTTGCTATGTATTCCCTTGAACATATTTATTATTAATTTGGATTAATGCATGTATATAACAGGTATACTGATGCGCCATCTACCGCTATATCGAAATAGTTTTTAGAAAAAAATTTAAATAAATTTGTACTTAAATAACTAGTTAATCAACTTGAATAAATGTTTGGTTTATAGGTTACATCACTGATGCTGCAGTTAACACTACATCGCAATACTTCAATGGTGAACTTGATAAAAATGTATACATTTTTAAATAATGAATTAAATTGAACATAAGCTCCCCCTCTACTTCAGAGCATTGTGTGACAGCCCTGGCGTGGACCCCAAGCTGATCAGTGAGGACTGGGTGTTCAACCACTACCGCTGGGTGGTGTGGAAACGGGCCTGCATGGAGAGGGCATTCCCAGAGGTGATGGGCAGCCTCTGTCTCACACCAGAACAGGTGCTCCTACAACTGAAATACAGGTACAGCAGCAACCAAAAAGTTAGCTCTGGTGCAGGTCGTTGGTGCACTTTCCTTCACTAACGACCTGTATCAATGTGGCACATCGGTACAGGACGATAGTAGGGGAATGCGCACTCACGCCCTGGACCAGAGCTACCAGCAAGTAACCTCCTACTGCATAAGAACATTAAATGATTTTGGATAAAGAGTGTGTATGTGTAATGTACATGCCTATTCAGCCTTTTATGTGACCAGGATATTTCAATTTCTGTTTTTATATGGTGAACCCATAACAATGTGTACAGTGCAGTGAGGTTGAAGAGAAACTTGCATACATAAACTGCAGACAAAACAAATTATTGTGCGAACTAAATGTAACACTTATTTGTGTGTGTGCCACACACAAATAAGTGTGCTGTGATTTGTGCTGTGAACCATTGAATGTGTGTGTGTGTCAGGTACGACTTGGAGGTGGACAACAGCAAGAGGTCAGCTCTAAGGAAGATCATGGAGAGAGACGACACGGCAGTCAAGACCCTGGTGCTTTGTGTATGTGGTGTTGTCACCAAAGGCCATAACCCAACAAGGTGAAACGGAGTAGAAAAATAAATGACTTTGTTCAATGTGAAGTTTGCCAAAATAAGTCGATTGACTTATTCAAAATTGACTTCATGTCATATAGTTCTGTAGAAATTGTTATGTTATTATTGTTTATAACCTCGGTTCTATGAAGGTCGAGAAGGAAATGCAACAAACCGGTATGGAGTTTGCTTCCCCATGAGTGTGTTGCATTTAGTAAGCCAACTGAAAGAGAACCCTATGTGCATCACATAGGCAGAGCTGGAGTGAGACCAAGACCAAAACCCCACCAGGGAGCGCCGCAGGGTCTAAAGCGAAGTCGTCCCCTGTAGGCTTGATCTGGCTGACGGATGGCTGGTACGCCATCAAGGCCCAGCTGGACGTCCCACTGACCACCATGCTCCACCGGGGCCGCCTGGCGATTGGGGGAAAGGTGCTGGTCCACGGGGCCGAGTTGGTGGGATCTCAGGATGCCTGCTCCCCACTAGAGGCTCCCGACTCCCTCATGTTGAAGGTAAGAACTGGGTTGTGTTCATTAGGCACCAACCAGAAGAAAAGAGACTGTAACTGGGAGGAACTGCTTGCACTTGTCTAATAAGAAACGCTGTTTTCCATTGCGCCCCGCAATGAACTCAAATGTAAGAAGACAATATAGCCGATATGGGCTTAGAAGACACTCAGTATTCAGAATGATATATTCCAACTACATATTACTGCATGTAAATGTACTGTAAATTCCTTTAGAATTCAGTCTGACTGTGCTACCAGTAGGGCTGGCACGGTAATTCTTTAATCGTGTAACCGACGATTATTGATCGTGATAAATCTTTGTTGCTCCTTGTTTTAGCAAGGTGTTGTAGCAAACAAGTCTTCGGTTGCCTAGGCAATGCACCTCTCCCTGCAGCAGCCAGGAGCGGAGGAGAGTAGAAAATGTGTGTAAACCAGGCTTTGTTGATAATTTTGTGTGTATGTATACATATATATATATGTGTGTGTATATATATGTGTGTGTATATATATGTGTGTGTATATATATGTGTGTGTATATATATGTGTGTGTATATATATGTGTGTGTATATATATGTGTGTGTATATATATATGTGTGTGTATATATATATGTGTGTGTATATATATATGTGTGTATATATATATGTGTATATATATATATATATATATATATATATATATATATATATATATATATGTATGTATATGTATATATGTATATATATATATATTGTTCAAATAGCAATTATTAACTGTGACCGACAAATAATTCATCCAAAATTCCAGAACTGTCACATCCCTACTACCAATAACAGCTAGTACTACGGATCTTCCCGGGTCATTTTCAGTAGGGCACACGAGTCCTGCATAGGCATGATTTTTAAGCCCTACCCATGCCCGATTGCTTCTGCCAAATTTAAGGCCTTGCCCAAAATCAAAAATAACTTCCTCCATTAGTAAATCCATTAGCTGTTCCTCTCTGTCACTCGCTCTCTGAACACAGCTCGCTCTCCTCATGGATGCTCGAAGTATCCATAGCACCGGCTCTACTGGTGCTGCTCTGCTCAATGACGAGACATGAAAGAGCAGTTAGCTACTTTTCGTCACTAAAATCGGACAACTCAAGGACCGTTATTCTTTTCTGTGAAATAATCTGTCCTGTTTTATACTGTATTTGACGAGGTTGAAGCACTTCTGACACCATGTCATTATCTTTGTCAAATAAGACAGCAGCAGAGCGCGAGCAAATGTGTCCGCTTTAAAATGTTAGGGATCAATTTAGTGATATCTGAGCCCTACATGGCCGTAAACCGATATATAATGTCGGGCTCGGTTCGAGTAGGAGAGCTCTGTAACAAAACATTTTGCCACTGCTGTCGGTGTATGCACACTAGGGACCCCAATGGTATAGCAACAAGTTGGGTTGTACCCACCCTCCCTTAGCCTGTATTTCCATTAACAGTATTGTCCCTTACACACTCCTTTTGGATTAGTTTGTGATTGGGCATAACCTAAGTGAAACATTTTTGTTTCAGCAGCGATTTTGAATGCAATTGCTCTTACCAAGCTCCAGGGACAAAAGCAGTTGATAGGCTACAGGGGGAAGCTGTAAGATAATGAATTTAACTGATTGGAAGTGTCTTTTATTGGATAAGTTCCGATGGTACCTCCGCATTACACTCCATTTTGGACTTATTTCTTCTGTTTTGTGCCTAATGAACACGACCCTGATGTATGTGGTTTCAGATTGGGGCCAACGGCACCAGAGCGGCGCGTTGGTACACCAGGCTAGGGTTCTACAGCAACCCTAGTCCATTCCTCCTCCCCCTCTCCTCCCTCTACAGCAACGGAGGCCCCGTGGGCTGTGTGGACATTGTGGTGCTGAGGAGCTACCCTACCCAGGTGTGTTTCACTGTACACATTAGCTCTGGTCCATTGTGTTAGTGTGCGTTTACCATTTAGTGGAGGAACATGCACTAACAACCTGAACCAGAGCTAGGCACACATCATCCACTTAATGAATCACCTAAGAAGGCATTGCTAGGGCCAGGAATTTTTCCCAGATCACGTAACCTGAACAAGGAGAAACTCTGGACCCCTAGCTGTGAGTGATGTACTCTGAGAGGGCGTGTTACATATGTATAACTTAGGCCCAGGTAACACTCCTGGCCCTTGATGAGAGGTTTATTCAGAGAGGTTGTGTGTGTCCCTCCAGTGGATGGAGAAGAAGTCGGATGGAGGGTTTGTGTTCCGCACAGGCCGTGCAGAGGAGAGGGAGGCACGGCGTCATGGCAACGCCAAACACAGAGCCATGGAGATACTGTTCGCCAAGATCCAGGCCCAGTTTGAGAAGGAGGAGGATGGTAGGAAATCCTGGTTCCATTTCAAATGGCAACCTATTCCCTATACAGTGCACTACTTTTGATCAGGGTCCATAAGGAATAGGGTGCCCCTATTACTGTCTTATTACTGACAGGGATTGTTGAGGTTAGATGAGATCTGTCAATCATATTAACAGTTACATTTTCTAGTTTAATTTAGTCCATAGACTTGTTCAGGTTCCTATATCTCAAATATATTTACAATATTATTTTCATGTTCCTGCATGTATTATGTATTGCAAATTCTTATAGAATTTAGTCTGACTGCTACCAATAACATAAACTACTACTACTTCCTACCAATCTTCCAGTCATTTTCAGCAGGGCACACTAGCAAAACATTTTGCGATGTACATCTGTGTAAGTTCAGGTCCCGCCTCCCCGTTTCACTCAGTTACAAAACCTTTTCCGCCTACTGAACATCACCCAACAGTTTGCGGTAAACCCAGAGGCCGGAGACGGACCCTGCGTGGTCGAGACATTGAGACACTGCTGGACGGGGAGGAGCTGTACGACGCGGTGGAGAATGACCCAGTTTATTTGGAGGTGACCATAATCACCCTGTCCAAATCCATTTGATCAACATTGGTGGGTTTAAATAAAGCATCAGCCTAATGGGACCGGATCAAAAGTGGTGCGCTAAATATACAATTAGGGTGCCATTTGGGGCATAGCCCTTGCTAGGAAGGAGTCTTAGTTATGGTTAAGGATACATGACTGACCATATCAAATCAGTTATGTATAGTCACTTTTATATGATGCTTTATTTCAATCCCACCAATGTTGATCAAACTGATTTGGTTAGATGGATGTCCGAAACAAGTGTAAAAAACAAAACAAATTATGACAGACAACCATCCATGATTCTGGTGTTTGATGTTGACAAAACATGACTCTTTTAGGTCTCTTTGTGTCAATATATCCTCATAACAGTTGAGCAAAACATAATAATTTCATAC
Organism: Oncorhynchus tshawytscha; assembly: GCF_018296145.1. NCBI lineage: Eukaryota > Metazoa > Chordata > Actinopteri > Salmoniformes > Salmonidae > Oncorhynchus > Oncorhynchus tshawytscha. The sequence goes on from NC_056445.1 coordinate 113,539, forward strand.
ATTTATTTATACAGGGAAAAATGCCAAGTGTACAGTTAAATTATTTTAATTCCCAATTTATATTTTTGAGTCCTAAGTAGACCTACTGACTTTCATATTGTTTTGTACTAGGGCCGTCTGAGTGAGCAGCAACGGGAGGCGTTGAACAGCTATAGGCGTTGTGTTGGTGAGAGGAGGCAAGAGGCACTGCAGGAGCGGTTTCGCCAGGCTCTGGAAAGCACCCAGGAGGGCGAGGGCAGGAGCTGTCACAACCGAGACGTGACCCCCATCTGGAAGCTCAGCATTGCTGACTCCAGGGCCAAGCCGGGCAGCAATGGTGTGAATGGATCTTTTGTATATAGCACAATCAGGGTTGTAGTGGAGCCTTTTTTTCAAACTTTATTCAGACCAAGGAGAAAGTAAAAGGGATAGAGATATGGGAAAAGAGAAAGTTATAAGGTCAACACAGGGATTTAACCCTGGACCCCGAAGGGGTCGTAGACCAGCGTCGTCCTTGTTTAATTCTTGGTTCCTCACCTAACCAACACACTCCTTCCAGCAGTGTACCTGTTGAATATCTGGCGCCCCTCCATGGATCTGCAGTCCTTGCTGAAGGAAGGCTGTCGATACAGGGCCTACCAACTATCTACGTCGGAGGGCAAGAAACGAGCCGGTAATACCTCCATTCAGCTCACCGCCACCAAGAAAACCCAGTTCCAGAATTTACAGGTAACACTGAACTTAAACGACAGTGTGCGAATACAAATGTAAATTCTAAAATTATTTCCCAATCTCAAATCAACCCTAAACTATACCCTAGGCACTTGTGTATACACTCACCGACCATTTTATAAGGTACACCCATCTAGTATTGGGTCGGGCCTCCAGAACAGCCTGAATTCTTTGTCATGGATTCCTGCCAGGAAAACATTCCCCACACCAGTAAACCACCAGCCTGTACCAGGCAGGATGGGTCCATGGACTCGTGCTGCTTTAGCGAAATCCTGACTCTGCTGTTGCTATGATGCAACAGGAACTGGGACTCGTCGGACCAGGCAACGTTTTTCCACACCTCAATTGTCCAGTGTTGGTGATCGTGTGCCCACTGGAGCCGCTTCGTGTTTTTAGCTGGTAGGAGTGGAACCCAGTGTGGTAATCTTCTGCAATAGCCCAATATGCCCTTCTGCACACCGTGGTTGTATTGGGGCCCGCCTGTTAACTTGCACGATTCTTGCCATTCTTGCCATTCTCCTTCGACCTCTCATCAACAAGCTGTTTTTGAACACAGGACTGCCACTGACTGGATGTTTTTTTGTTCGTTGCACCATTATCTGTAAACCCGAGACAGTCGTGCGTGAAAAGCCTAGGAGGACGCCCTTATCTAACAATCAATCAAACAGTAACTGGATGCCTGTCCGCCTGCTTTATATAGGAAGCCACGGCCACGTGACTCACTGCGGTGAACGGGGTGGTGTATGTAATAAACTGGCCGGTAAGTGTAATAAACTGTCCGTTAAAATTTTTAAATCCAATTTGCTACAGATTTTCTTGCATAAATACAATATGGTTATATCAATATTTGTGCATAAAAGCAGTTCCACTGCCATAGATTTAAGTCAAAACACATTGTAGAAGTCTTGCAAATTTTACTCGGCCACTCACAAACATTCACAGTCTTCTTGGTAAGCAACTCCTGTGTAGATATTGCCTTGAGTTTTAGGTTAATGTTCTGCTGAAAGGTGAATTCATCTCCCAGTGTCTTGTGGAAAGCAGGCTGAACCAGGTTTTTCTCTAGGATTTTTTTTATCCTGGAAAAACTACTCAGTCCTTAACAATTACTAGCATACCCCTTAACATGATGCAGCAACCACTATGAGTGAAAATATGGAGAGTGTTACTTACTAATGTGTTGTATTGGATTTGCCCCAAACATAACACATTCAGGACAAAAAGTGAATTTCAACAAGGCACTAAAGTAATGCAGCAAAAAATGTGGCAAAGGAAACAGAATGCAGATTTTTGATTATTTTTATTCTATACAGGCTTCCTTTTCGCTCTGTCAATTAGGTTAGTATTGTGTAGAAACTATTGTTGATCCATCCTAATTTTCCCCCTCACAGCCATTAAATTCTAATTGTTTTAAAGTCAGTTGGTCTCATGGTGAAATCCCTGAGCGGTTTCTTCCGACAACGGAGTTAGGAAGGATGCCTATCTTTGTAGTGACTGGGTGTATTGATGCACCATCCAAAGTGTAATTAAGAACTTCACCATGCTCAAAGGGACATTCAATGCTTTTTTTTTTTGTGCTTTTTTTTGTGCTTTTTTTTACCAATTAGGTACCCTTTGATGTATTGGAAAACCTCCCCGGTCTCTGTGGTTGAATGTGTTTTAAAATTCACTCTGTGTGGGGGGTACTAACAGTCATTCAAAAATCATGTTAAACACCATTATTGCTTACAGTGAGTCCATGCAACTTATGTGACTTGAAAAGCAAATGTTTACTCATTTCAGCTTTTCATTTGTAAACAACAACAAAAAAAACATAATTCCACTTTGGTGTGTGTGTGTGTGTTTGTGTGTGTGTGTGTGTGTGTGTGTGTGTGTGTGTGTGTGTAGGCCAGGGACCAAAAAATCAAAATGTATCTATTTTGAATTCTGTCTGTAACACAACAAAATGTGGAAAAAGTTGAGGGGTGTGAATACTTTCTGAAGACACTATTACACTGATATGATCCTCACAAGTGCCTAGTGGCAAGGGTTTTGGGGATTGATTTGGAATTGGTTGTCTCGTGTCATTTTCTCCGTCACCCAGGCTTCTGCAGGGTGGTTGTCTGAGATTTTCCAAGCCCGAGAGGCGGTCGGCTTTCGCGTTCTCCTGAACCGGGACTTAAAGCCACTCTGTGGAGAGGTGGATCTGGTAGGCTACGTCATCTCCATCACAGACAGACAAGGTGGGTTGTTCATCAGGGCACACAACTGAAATGTTTTGTGACAAATTAGCGTCTCTAAATGTCCCTCCCTGTTTAAGTCAGTTTTCTTATTTTTGGTGCCTGATGGACAGGATCCTGTTTGGTCTGTAAAGAGTTCAGTTCTCAACTGGGTTATTCAGTTCAATTTATTTGATTCATCCCCCAAAGGGCTTATAAAGTGACAGGCAGACAAAATATAACAGTCGGACAAATCAGACCTGGATTTAAATACATGCATATTTAAAGATCCAAATGCAGCTCTTATAAAAAAAAATAAAATAAAGGGAACACTTAAACAACACAATGTAACTCCAAGTCAATCACACTTCTGTGAAATCAAACTGTCCATTTAGGAAGCAACACTGATTGACAATACATTTCACATGCTGTTGTGCAAATGGAATAGACAACAGGTGGAAATTATAGGCAATTAGCAAGACACCCCCAATAAAGGAGTGGTTCTGCAGGTGGTGACCACAGTCCACTTCTCAGTTCCTATGCTTCCTGGCTGATGTTTTGGTCACTTTTGAAAGCTGGCGGTGCTTTCACTCTAGTGGTAGCATGAGACAGTCTACAAATGGAATAGACAACAGGTGACTTGGAGTTACATTGTGTTGTTTAAGTGTTCCCTTTATTTTTTTGAGCAGTGTATATACACGTGTGTGTATTTGTGTGTGTGTATATATATTTGTGTGTGTGTGTGTATATACAGTGCCTTGCGAAAGTATTCGGCCCCCTTGAACTTTGACCTTTTGCCACATTTCAGGCTTCAAACATAAAGATATAAAACTGTATTTTTTTGTGAAGAATCAACAAGTGGGACACAATCATGAAGTGGAACAACATTTATTGGATATTTCAAACTTTTTTAACAAATCAAAAACCGAACAATTGGGCGTGCAAAATTATTCAGCCTCCTTAAGTTAATACTTTGTAGCGCCACCTTTTGCTGCGATTACAGCTGGAAGTCGCTTGGGGTATGTCTCTATCAGTTTTGCACATCGAGACTGAAATTTTTTCCCATTCCTCCTTGCAAAACAGCTCGAGCTCAGTGAGGTTGGATGGAGAGCATTTGTGAACAGCAGTTTTCAGTTCTTTCCACAGATTCTCGATTGGATTCAGGTCTGGACTTTGACTTGGCCATTCTAACACCTGGATATGTTTATTTTTGAACCATTCCATTGTAGATTTTGCTTTATGTTTTGGATCATTGTCTTGTTGGAAGACAAATCTCCGTCCCAGTCTCAGGTCTTTTGCAGACTCATCAGGTTTTCTTCCAGAATGGTCCTGTATTTGGCTCCATCCATCTTCCCATCAATTTTAACCATCTTCCCTGTCCGTGCTGAAGAAAAGCAGGCCCAAACCATGATGCTGCCACCACCATGTTTGACAGTGGGGATGGTGTGTTCAGGGTGATGAGCTGTGTTGCTTTTACGCCAAACATAACGTTTTGCATTGTTGCCAAAAAGTTCAATTTTGGTTTCATCTGACCAGAGCACAGTCTGTAGTGGCAAATCGGTTCAAATATGACACAACCAAGAACTTTGTGAAAATCAATATAGACCGAAGATCAATATTTCCAAGTGGGAAAACTGAAAACTAGTTGTTATTGGCAGAGATGTTTGGAACTGTCTTACTTATTGGTCTATTAACTAATTTAATGCTAGGTGATGTCAGCAGTCCGGCCAAAACTCCATCCCACCAAGACAGGCTAAAATTTCAGGCGGTCTTTTCAAACCGCTCTTATTCTAAAAAGGCATAGTCATTTATTATTATTATTCCAACCTTGTAGTATGGAAATATGTAAAACACAGGAAAATCACATTTTTGACTGCACTTGCCATTTAAGTACTTTTGTGTGAGCAATTTTTTTAGATGTTCGAATATAATTAGATGTAAATACATCCAATACTTTCCACATGTTTTTTTCCAAATACATTCCAATGTTCAACTACTTGTATTTTCAAAGATATTTTGTCTAAATACTTACTTCAAAATGTGATCACAGGTCTTGGACAGGTCTTGGACAAATGCATAACCATATATGGCAATGGTATATCAAGAACAAGAGTGAACAGATGGATTTGACCAACTCTGTTGACATGCTGTTGCCTGCAGGTCCCTCTCCAGTGGTGTATCTAGTGGATGGCTGGCTGGACTTTGTCAAGGTGCGCTGCTGCAGCAGTCTGGTCCAGCAGGGCTTGGAGGAGGTGGTCAAGCCTCTGGCTCTGGTGGCCCTCAGTAACCTTCAGCTCAGAGCCCATCCCTCCTCCCCCACCCCCATCCGCAGCGCCATCCCTGGCTTATACGCTGGAGATCTAGTCTCGTTTTCCACCAACCCTAAGGAGCCACATCTACAGGAGGCTGCTGCTCAACTCAGGACCCTTGTCCAGGTAGCTAGGGATTGAGGGCATTTGAAGGTTTCGAAACATCACAATCAAACCTGAAGTGTGATAGACAGAAAAGCTATTATACAGGGAAATTGGACACGTTATTCCTGTGAGGTCAAGATTTGTCTTCCTCACTTCCACTGATTTGAGGATATTTGCAACAAACTGATGTTTGAATTTATTGTGTGTTGTTTGAGCAGGGCCAGGAACACTTCTTCAGCACTGCAGAGGAGAGGTTATCTAACTTAGTCCAGGTGTCTGTCCAGTGTCTTCCTCCGCTGCCATGGAAAGCAGATGCCAAACCAGATTCAAGGACTACTGTGAGTTTTTGTTGGTTTCCCAATCAGACAACTATTCTGGTCAAGCTGGAATGACAGTTGATAATAAAATAAATAATAATGTACATTCCTATGTACACAACACAAGTCTGTATCAATGTTATTCACCACTACACATCAAGTCACATCTATACATTGTACATTCAATTAACAAAGAATGTGTGTCAGGGTTCGCAGAAGGTGCTTGAAGTACTGGAATTTGGCAGTCTGAAAATCAGACATTTTCTCAAGTTGGTAATTGAAAAGTACTTGAATTCAAATGAGAGAACAGACAATGATTTTTTATTTTTTTATTAAAAATGTATTGGTCTTGCGAATTAATTTCCGGGCAGACTACAGAGTATTATTTCCTCGTGTTTCGTGCTGTCGTTGCCAGATGAGCTCGCTCATTCTACCCACACTGCCACTCAGCCAGGAAGGTACAGAACTGACTGATTAGGTGCCGCCAAATGTCACATCGATAGCTAAAATGCTGGGTAGATTCAATCCTGCCTTTTATGGATATGTCTGGGATCTTTCATTTCAGCTCATGAAACATGGGACCAACACTTCACATGTTGTGTCTCATATTTTTGTTTTGTGAGCATGGGTGAATTGGCCCTGAAGAGTCACATGAAGGGAGGGGGGGAAGACAAATTGTGACTTTCTCAAAAACAACCTCCTGAGATTTTTTGCCAATCGCCTCATTCATATATCAAGCGGGTTCTGGTGACTGATCACATGCCGTTTTCCTCACACAGCCCACCCACCCTTCTCCCGCCGGCGACACTAAAGCTGCCACTCGGAAGCTAGGTGCTTTTTCGTAGATATTAAGTAGGAGATTCAAAAAGTAATTCAGCTGTAATGGGACTCAATCACGGCTGGTTGTGATACAGCCTGGAATCGAACCATGGTCTGTAGTGACGCCTCTAGCACTGAGATGTAGTGTCTAAGACCGCTGCGCCTCTCGGGAGTAATGTAAATATGAAATGTGTGTTCATCAGTAGGCATCTCCCAAAATCTTCAGTACTGACTTAACACTCATGTATATGTAGTGAAACAACATATTATTGAGGTGAACTTGTAAGGTAGTGATGAATCGTTAGAATTTTTTTCCATGAGGTTGTCGATCTACTGGCAGCAACGAGAAACAATTGCATAGTACTAACTATTACAAATTGATGGTCCTTAAATAAATATTAGTGCTTGAAAAAGTACTTAAGTCCTTGAAATTTGACTTGCCACTCTCTGTACGAACCTTTAGTGTGTGTTGTCTTCCAGATGACACCCCAGCAGTCAGTTCGAAGCGTTGGCCCCTTCACCCCTCTGAACAGCGTCGTCCCCCCTCCACCCGCCTGCTTCTCCGGGGGGGACAACAAAGACCCCAAGAGCTTGAAAAGAAAGAGGGGCCTGGACTACCTGTGTCGCATCCCCTCTCCCCCTCCACTCTGCCCCTTGGGCACCATGACATTACCCTCGCCGTGCGTCAACAAGACCTTCAACACCCCTCGCAGGGCTGAGACCCACCGGATCCTAAAGACACCTCTGGCCCCCGCTCCACAGCATGTCCACCTGCCCCTAGAGGATGAGTGGGTGGAGGATGAAGAGCTGGTCATGATTGACACTCAGGCCTTACACGATGGCATAGAGAGAGACACGTGACAGAGAATATATTGGACTGTTATTTTAAAGGTTTCAGAAAACATCAGCACAAAGCTGGTCAGCTTCTCCGAGCCCACATTTTGAATTTGTGTGTTGGGAATCCACCTGGAAAGATGTAGTGCCTTTTGTAAGCTATGGGAGGGGGGGATTTTAGAGGCTAACCATGACATGATTGGTGCCAGGTGAATGTTAACACTAGCAAATGTTGGAAAATTATCATATGGAGTTGTTTGTAACATCAGGCTGAATCAAGTTAGGATTTGGTCCATCTTGCCTTTTTGGGCCAAGGTATTGATGCCAACAAGGAGCCCAACAAAATGCATCGGACAGAAAAGGGGTTGTCTTGGAGAACTCCTGAAATAGTTTAGTGAAATGGCATTAGAAGAACCGTCACGAACTGTATAATATAAATGAAAAAATACTCTAACATTTACGTCCTTGTGTTTATGACCGTTTGTGCTCACATCTGCATGTTCACAATAAATGTTCTAATGTATTGGTAATATGAGTATTTTGTGTAATTTATGAACAGGATTTTACTGGTGTGGTCAAACACTTAAACAGCAACAACAGGTGGCGATGTTGCTGCGAACCTGCCTCCATTTTTTTCACAAACAGTCGATCTTTATGATCCATTAAAATAATGTTACCTAGCTAATTTAAAATCATGAAAATGTAACATGTAATACTTCATCACTTTATGGTAAGTAGCTAATATATTAACACAATTCTGGCAGCTGCCTATGGCTATTTTATCAATTATCAAAATCTTGCAACGCAGTAACTTTGCAAGACTTGCTTTAATATTGGCTAGCTTGCTAATGTTTGTAGCTATACTCTGTTGTAGCTGTATGCTCTTAGTTTAATCTAGATTGTATATTTTGAATTGCTTTAACTAATATAAATATGTTTTGTATAGTTAACTAACCTCAGCCATTCTTTGAAACTAGCTATTGTTAAAGCTTGATGCTTGTCAATGAAGTGCAGAAATAATGTTTCTTTAAAAAATATCTTAACTTTCTGGCACTGATTTCAGCTTTAACTAACAAGCTAACTTGCTTGGCAAGTATTCAAGTATCAAACCCATGAACTACAATATGTAGTAGAGGGATTTCTTTCCTTCGTAGCATGCTGATTCAAAGGATTTACCCCAACTTCTCGATGGCATTTCCGTGAGACAAGTCTGAAACTTCTCTCACTGGACAAAATGGAGAATGGCTGGAGTGTTTAAAAGTGGAGACAAATGGAGCCTCTGCAACAGACAGGTCCTGGCATAAAGGGCAGAGCCAGTTATCAAAAAGCTGGTTACCAGCAGCGCTGCCTTCATTGGACCTGTACAGGTGAAGTCGGAAGTTTACGTACACCTTAGCCAAATACATTTAAACTCAGTTTTTCACAATTCCTGACATTTAATCCTAGTAAAAATTCTCTGTCAGTTAGGATCACCATTTATTTTAAGAATGTGAAATAATGGTATAGAGTGATTTATTTCAGCTTTTCTTTCTTTCATCACATTCCCAGTGGGTCAGAAGTTTACATACACTCAATTAGTATTAGGCAGCATTGCCTTTAAGTTGTTTAACTTGGGTCAAATGTTTTGGGTAGCCTTCCACAAGCTTCCCACAATATGTTGGGTGAATTTTGGCCCATTCCTCCTGACAGCTGGTGTAACTGAGTCAGGATTGTAGGCCTCCTTGCTCGCACAGGCTTTTTCAGTTCTGCCAACACATTTTCTATAGGATTCAGGGCTTTGTGATGACCACTCCAATACCTTGACTTTGTTGTCCTTAAGCCATTTTGCCACAACTTTGGAAGTATGCTTGGGATCATTGTCCATTTGAAAGACCCATTTGCGACCAAGCTTTAATTTCCTGACTGATGTTGCTTCAATATCCACAATTTTCCTCATGATCTATTTTGTGAAGTGCATCAGTCCCTCCTTCAGCAAAGCACCTCCACAACATGATGCTGCCACCCCTGTGCTTCACAGTTGGAATGGTGTTCTTCTGCTTGCAAGCCTCCCCCTTTTCCCCCCAAACATAACGATGATCATTATGGCCAAACAGTTCTATTTTTGTTTTATCAGACCAGAGGATGTTTCTCCAAAAAGTACGATATTTTTTTCCCCATGTGCAGTTTCAAACCGTAGTCTGGCTTTTTTTTATGCCGATTTTGAAGCAGTGGCTTCTTCCTTGCTGAGCGGCCTTTCAGGTTATGTCGATATAGGACTCGTTTTACTGTGGTTATAGATACTTTTGTACCTGTTTCCTCCAGCATCTTCACAAGGTCTTTTGTTGTTGTTCTGGGATTGATTTGCACTTTTCGCAACAAAGTACGTCCTTCCTGAGCGGTATAATGGCTGCGTGGTCCCAATAGCATACTATTGTTTGTACAGATGAACGTGCTACCTTCAGGCTTTTGGGAATTTCTCCCAAGGATGAACCAGACTTGTGGAGGTTTACAATTTCTTTTACCATAACCAACCTACTGTAATAACGAGCCTTGCCCACACTGGTAGGACAACGAGCTATTCCAGCCCAGGAGACTGATGCCTTGGGGGACCAGCTATGGTCCTAACTCAGATCACAATCACTGGCAACCTCCCCCACCTTTCCACACTCAGCCATACCCCAGGTTCCACAGACTTCCACACCACATCCCGCCACCACCTCCAAACCCCTGCCTCCCGCCACCGCCTCCCGCTGACCACCAGTAACACCCCCAAAGAGAGGGCTCCCAGTAGGTCCTACATTTCCACAAGTTCCCTGTCCCTGATGGGTACAGGAACTCTCCAGACTTGGATGACCATGGTTTTCCCCCACAGCACTCTAAAAGAGAGAGGGGGCTATGGTTGGAGTGATGAGTATGAACAGCAGGGTAATGACCAGCAAGGTTCTTCTCAATGGCAGCAGAGGTTTGACAGAGGATCAGCACCAACCACCAGAAGATAGAACATATGACTATGATCCTTCTCTGGTTCTGATGAGGGGAGCCCCGGGATCTGGGAAATCAACACTGTCCAGGTGTGTTTTTATCAGGGAAACATTGTCAGGTAAACAAAGGTTTTAGAAAAAGTATATAGACCGTTCAATAATCAAGTTATAAAACTGTTGAAATTGTGATTCTCTATTTGTCAAGCATCAAAATGACAGCAAAAACTACGTTGCCCTTTTGAGTGCGGTTTATGATGATAGGACGACATAAATTGTATCTTGGAAAGTTAGATTCACATGGAATTGTTGTGCAATTTCAATGTTTAAATATGAAACTATTTGTGAAAAGATTGAATGTAATTTTAGCCTCCTAAAAAAGAAAATGTTTCATTGTAAAATGTAGGTCCATTCAGTGGCCACACCCAAGTGAACAGACATTGCTTGAGAACTATGAAACACGCCCTTCTCTCCCCAGTACAAAAGCCCGTTGACGGAAGCCAAACTTAGTTCACGATGACCTGAGGACTGGTGTCCGCACGTTTTAAAAGGGCTAATTTCAACGTGGAGGTGATGATGACCACGCTGGAATGGTGAATTTCGTCTAGACCAGCCAGAATTCAGCACGAGCTGATTATGGCAGCTTGGTATGAACTTTGAACAATTTTTCACGAAATAAGTAATACGTCCAAGATGTCGAGTTATCAGCTGCAGCTGTAAACGTATGTGGCCTAGGAAAGGACAGAAAATCTCAGAGGAATGACAGGGTACTTCAACGTATCCGCTCTACAACGCTACGACCAGAAATATTCTTCAAAGGACAACGGTGATCTCTGCTGGGTAAACCAGTCTTCTAACTACGGAAGCGCAGCTCAGTGTAAATGTACATCTTGCATTTTCCTTTTCCGAATGGGCGGTTATTAGAATGTATAAGATTCTGTATTTATGGTAGCATAGCTTCTCAATGTCCGATAGACCCAATCCCTTTGTCCCTCAGTCTTCCCGCTCTTTCATTCAAACCCAACCCCCTTCCTTTATGTAACCAGCTGTCATATCAGGTTACCCCACTAGGTGCTTGTCATGACATGATTAGTAATCAATGTATAATCTATCGTGTGTGTGATTTATTTAGTAAATAAATAATTAAGCCAATTTGTGTATTGCTGATTCAACTTGTTAGCTAGGGTTCGTGCAGATAACCGAGTACTTACGACAATCAGAATGAGACTGATCGAGGTGACGATTAATATTGATATAAAAGATCTTCAAGAGTGGATTCAGGAGATAACCGCTCTATATAAATTAATGCTTCAGTGGTGCCCCAGGTTATTAATGGTTTACTTGTTGCATGGTTTAATTCAATCACCTAATCAATTAAACGTTAGGTTATCGATTTGATAAAATAGCATATCATATAATTAATCATAGAGACTACTCATGTTTGAATGTATTTCTCTTTTTTTTAAAGCATTTGTTTTGAGCCATTGCATGTGTGTTACTCTAGGGAACTGCTGTCGACAGGTTCCAGTGGGCTGAGTACAGATGACTACTTTTCCCTGGAGGAAGCCTACCCCTACGACCCCAGTCTGCTTGGGGCCGCACACTATTGGAACCAGAACAGATCAACTTTAATGAGCCTCACTTACACCAGTTGTAAATTTGATCCCATAGAGTTAGAAAAGCAATTCTGTCCATGATTGTCTGCATTAAAAGATACCTGTACTAATGTCATGTAAGATGCCATGCCCATGTATTTAGAGAATATGCATTGTACAAATTATATACAGTACATCAAAGGGCATTCACTCGCTAGAATGCAGAGGAAAACTGGTCAATTTAAGAGTGTGCTACTAAATTAATGTCAACCTAGTTTTCTTTGCCCCATGTCATAAATCACATACAATTATTCATTACATTATTCTCTACAATATTATAACCTTACAGTGATGATGAAATAAGAACGTTTGTTTTTTTTGTGACCATGCAAGTTTAGACTGACTGTCACTATCAATTTCGGCGTTTGAATGTGGTAACATTTGGAGGCGTTTCCACACTGGACCAATCAAAATTAACTCCAGATCATTGGCTTTCTTTGGCTATAACCACGATCAATCTATGTTGAGAGGCTGTTTATATGGTGATTTATACGCCCACACCAGCAGAAATACACTTTTTTGATCTGAAAGACGATGGCCAGAGTTTACCCATGTTGTAGTACATTGAAATATTTCAAAAGGTTGTCATTTTAGCCAGTAAGTATGATAAAGTTGGAAATCCGAAGTGAGACATTCATGTAAATCTGTGTCAATGCGCTGTCTTTTCTTATGAGATGACATGTGTCGTGGAAATATTCAGTCAATAATATTTCTCAAATACCGGAGCCTGAGCCGAGCTGGTTCATGAAGTAACTCCCTTTCCAACCTTGGCACACACAGGTTTCATCCTTACGTCACACACATAATAACTCCTCTTTATGTTAATGATTCATCCCCTCTGGCATTTAGCCACCATTATCTTTTTGCCTTGCACAAATTTTATTTTGGTTTCATTTTAGGGCATAGAAACATTAGAGCCATAGCAATGGTACAAAAATAAACAGACATGCCCACTCCCAAGACAGGTGCATGTCTAATGCCCTAGACACACAGAGTGCACTGATTTTACTCTAAGGTGTCACATATGTACTAGAAAATGTCCAATACGTGCAATTTATATTAGCCTGTTATATTTCATGACTGGGTTTTATTTGAATGTTCGCAGCACTGCATTGGTTTAATCAGATATACCTGAAAAGTTATTCCTCTTTACAACTGAGTGGAGCTAAACAGCCTTGCAACCACTTAGCTGCCTGAGCCCATTGTACAAATTAAAACAGTGGTTGCAAACTTGTGTTTTTGTACCTACACTTCTTTTACCAGAATTATTCTAATATATTGCACGACTCCAAGGAGGAGGGAGGATGCTCATTCACAGAGACTGCTGTCTCGAAATCATGAAAATAATGGTCAATCAGGTTTGCTGATGGAATGTATTGACATCTCGTAATATCTCCTTCGATCGGATTCTGCACCAAGAGGTTTCTAAACGTCTTTTTCCCAAGGGATACTTTCAACACATACCCCTCATGGATGACTGCGCTGCACCTAGCGTTGGGGGAAGACAATGTGGTCAGTGGAAAAGGCAATGTGGCCTGTGACCATAAATGTCAGTGGGTGTAACCGATCCATAAAGTCTGCTCCAAGTAGCAGGGATTCAGATTCGAGGCTGGTAACATACACAGAATGAAAAAGCAATACGTCCTGGAAGTGTAGTTTCAGCATGACTCTCAATGTGAGAGGCGAGGTAGTCTGAGTGAAACCTCGAAGTGTAGTGTCGCATCGTTCCACTTTTAACCAACGTTTAGTTGGCTTCAAAGCCCTTTTGAGATCATCGAACAATGTTTGAGAGATGAGCGATATTGTCGCGCCCGAATCAATTAGTGCATGACAAGTTAACTTCTTTGGGGTAGGGGGCAGTATTTTCACAGTATTTTCATTTTTAAACTGCCTGCTACTCAGGCCCAGATGCTAGAATATGCATATTATTTGGATAGAAAACACTGAAGTTTCTAAAACTGTTTGAATGATGTCTGTGAGTATAACAGAACTCGTATGGCAGGCAAAAACCTGAGGAAAAAATCCAACCAGGAAGTGGGAAATCTGAGGTTTGTAGGTTTTCAAGTCTTAGCCTATCCAATATACAGTGTCTGTGGGGTCATATTGCACTTCCTACGGCTTCCACTAGGTGTCAGCAGTCTTTAGAACCTTGTTTCAGGCTTCTACTGTGAAGTGGGAGAGAATGAGAGTTGATTGAGTCATGGGTCTGCCAGAAGGACATGTGCTCAGTCAGGCGCGCACCCCCGTGAGAGACAGCTCCGTTCCCTTTCATTTCTAAAGACAAAGGAATTCTCCGGTTGAAACATTATTGATGATTTATGATAACAGCATCCTAACGATTGATTATATACATCGTTTGACATGTTTCTACAAACTGTAATATAACTTTTTTTACTTTGTCTGGACCTAGTGCCTGCGCATTTCGATTACTGTACTAAATCCACAAACAAAAAGGAGGTATTTGGACATAAATTGACTTTTTCGAATAAAACTAACATTTATTGTGGAACTGGGATTCCTGGGAGTGCATTCTGATGAAGATCATCAAAGGTAAGTGAATATTTATAATGCTAATTCTGACTTTTGTTGACTCCATAACATGGCGGGTATCTGTATTGCTTGTTTTGGTCTCTGAGCGCTGTACTCAGATTATTCCATGGTGTGCTTTTTCCGTAAAGCTTTTTTGAATTCTGACACAGCAGTTGCATTAAGGAGAAGCATATCTTTAATTCCTTGCATAACAGTTGTATTTTCATCAACATTTATAATGAGTATTTCTGTAAATTGACGTAGCTCTCTGCACTGTCACCGGATGTTTTGGAGTTAAAACGTAACAATGCGCCAATGTAAACAGAGATTTTTGTATGTAAATATGAACTTTATCGAACAAAACATGCATGTATTGTGTAACATGAAGTCCTATGAGTGCCATCTGATGAAGATCATCAAAGGTTAGTGATTAATTTATATTTCTGCTTTTTTGTGACTCCTCTCTTTGGCTGGAAAAATGGCTGTTTTTTGTGACTAGGTACTGACCCTAACATAATCGCATGGTATGCTTTCGTCGTAAAGCCTTTTTGAAATCAGACACCGTGGTGGGATGAACAACAAGTTTATCTTTAATATGGTGTATATACATGTATGTTTGAGGAATTTTAATTATGAGATTTCTGTTTGAATTCGGCGCCCTGCACTTTCACTGGATGTTGGTCAGGTGGGATGTTAACGTCCTCCAGGACTGTTTCCAGGTATAGCCATTCAGATTCGCGTTTAGTGGACATATTTCCCACAAAGTGGAGTGCTCGTTCGCAATGACGTGATGTGCCATTTCGGTTCAAGGTGAAAGCAGATCGACTTTTTGGATATTGAGTGGGCTTGGCTTTAACCTGTTGCGACTCAAGGGGCAGTATTTTCATTTTTGGGGAAAAAAAGTTCCCGTTTTAAACGGGATATTTTGTCAGGACAAGATGCTAGAATATGCATATAATTGACAGCTTTGGGTAGAACACACTCTAACGTTTCCAAAACTGTAAAGATATTGTCTGTGAGTATAACAGAACTGATGTTGCAGGCGAAAGCCTGAGACAAATCCAATCCGGAAGTGCCCCATATTTTGAAAACGCTGCGTTCCGATGAGTCCCCATTGAGCTGTGAATGCCCTATCAACCAGCTTACGCTTTCTACGTATTCCCCAAGGTGTCTACAGCATTGTGACATAGTTTTACGCATTTATGTTGAAGAATAGCCGTAGGCGGCTACATTGCGTAAGTGGTCACATGATGGCTACTAATTGTCCCGACGGATATATATATATATATATAAAAAATATATATAAAAATACCTTTATTTAACTAGGCAAGTCAGTTAAGAACAAATTCTTATTTTCAATGACTGCTTAGGAACAGTGAGTAGATAGATAGATAATATAGAAAAACACCTTGATGATTGATTATAAACAACGTTTGCCATGTTTTTGTCGATATTATGGAACTAATTTGGAATATTTTTCGCCGTTTTCGTGACTGCAATTTCCGGGCAATTTCTCAGCCAAACGTGCAGAACAAACGGAGCTATTTCGCCTACAAAAATAATATTTTGGGAAAAATGAACTTTGGCTATCTACCTGGGAGTCTCGTGAGTGAAAACATCCGAAGTTCATCAAGGTTAAACTATTTCATTTGATTGCTTTTCTGATTTTCGTGACAAGATTGCCTGCTGCTAGCAAGGCATAATGCTATGCTAGTCTTTGATAAACTTACACAAATGCTTGTCTAGCTTTGGCTGTAAAGCATATTTTGAAAATCTGAGATGACAGGGTGATTAACAAAAGGCTAAGCTGTGTTCCAATATATTTCACTTCTGATTTTCATGAATAGGAAGATTTTCTCGGACGATTTATGTCCGTTGCATTTTGCTAATTAGTGTCAGGCGATGATTACGCTCCGGACCCGGGATGGGGAGTCACAAGAAGTTTTAACAAAGCTTTTGACCTTTTTCTTCGCAATCTTTGTATCAGAGTCTATAGGCAAAGTCTGTGGGCTTGTTTCTTGATCAAGCAGGCCCTGGATAGGGTCTTGAGTGAGAGCGGGAGAAATTAGATTTTGAATGTCCTTGTAAGGGTGTTAATTCCTGCAGACCTGGTATCCGGCAATTCCCCGTCTAGTCCTATCTTTTACCCCTTTCTCAAATTTTTCTCGCTTTAGTTCTTCATATAGTGGAACTTCTAGAGAACATTGGTCTACGTTTTGATCATCCTTTAACCCTTTGTTACCCTTGTGCTCTGACACTTTGCGTGGGTTGGGTGCAGGAACGTAGAGAACAGGTCGATTGTAGTGGTAGTCATTTCGATGGCGATGTACTTTACAGTTATTTCGATGGTTATTGTGGTTATTGGTTTCATCTCTCAATGCTCCAATACCTGATAATGCACCCTCCTAACTGGAGTGAGTGCTCCTGGTCAAACTTCAAGCCGAGTGGTCAGGGCTCTTAGCGTTGCGAGCTTTTGATGCTTCAATTGCTGTGCTTGCAAGCTCCCTGAGTTATAAGATAGGCAAGCCAACGTGGGCTGTAGGGCCCAAGAAGGTAATGAAAGTGGGATACATGTTCGACAGAAACATTTGTTTGAATGGTAACAGCTCTTCCATTCCTGTTTCAGTGAGTAGGCCAAAGTAAACTGAACGAAGCCTATGATCTGAGCATGTTTGACATTGTTAGCCAGTGATCTATCGTGTTTGCGAGTCACAGAACCACTGAATTCTAATTTCAAAGCTGTGGCAAGTTTAGCGTAGTCGTTTAGCACGTGGTGCTGTTTTAGACGAATGAACCTCGTCAAGTCTATTTGACATTTGCTTCAACAAGATAAAGCCTGTCAGAACCCGTAGCATTCAGGAACCCATCCAATGCGTCCTCTATGTCAGCTAGGAACGTCTCAGTATCGTTTGGCTGACCTGGAATGGGGTCTAAAGTGGGGAAATTCTTGACGAGTTTGTCAAGGCGTTCCGTGACTGCTGGCGGAGAGGGGAGGGTTGGCTTCATCCTGTGAGGAAATTGGCGCCAAGAGGAGAAACAAAGCTTTGGCTGTGTTGGCGAAGAGGCACCATATTACTCAGTTACGAATGGCCAAGAGAAGACTGAGGGACACATGAGGGAGGCCAAGTCTGAAACCTCCTATCATCTCCACTTCTTTGAGTACCGGACTCCAGTTGCTTGGTTGGGTAGTCGCGCTGTAGCTCGTGACCGTTCTGGAATTCCACCAGATTGTACCTAAGGGTGGTATTCTGCTCCATTGCAGAGTCCACTTGAGCGCTTAGAGTACTGATTTTGGACACATGAGTGTCGCACTTGCTCCTTTCGGTCTCAAACTTATCTGTCATTGTTTGCAGATAGAGCTCCTGAGTACAGAGCGAGAGATTCAGTGATGAGATTTACTCCGCATGCTTAGAAATCAATATTTCCATCTTCATCACCTGAGTTCTCTCATCATTAATTTGGTCAGCGACTACAATGAGTTCTGCTGATTTGTCGTCCAACTTAGTCATTGTGTTCATTATCTGATCGTCTTTGGTCTGCAGCATTTGGAGTAGAACATTGTTACTTTGATTAACGTTCAACCAAACTGCATGCATGTTATCAAATTGCGTGCTCCTGTTTGTAGATAACTCGACAGATTTATTTAGTTTGGAGTGGACTACATCGTATTTAGTTTTGGCTAAATCGAGTTCTTCCTGGAGACAACGATTTTGTTGAAGAGTTTGTGCTCGTTCATCATCATAAGTATTTGCCATTTATTTTTAATTGTTTAGATTTCAAACACAGTTCCTTGGCTAGCAGAATGTTTTAATTTCCTGCTTTTGTCAATAGTTGCTCGGTTCTCTCCACCTGTCATGTCAGTCATGTCTTGCACATGCTTCAGCTGTGCACTGTGGTATTGGACCGATGCCAATCTTTGATGGCAATACATAAGGGCTAAAGTGGAGAGCGTTTCGCAATTTCTGCTGTTTTTCCGCTAATGGCATAGTTAGGGTCGGTATCGCTGATGATGTCATATCAATCCTTTTATGGGAGGAGGTTCACTAATTAGAGGAGGAGTGGTGACCACCTCTGATAGCTTGCACAATAATATTTAGAGGAAAAATTAAGCTTTTTTTCCAAATTTGGGTTGGGAATTCATTGGAAGCTGCAAAGATGATTTTAATCTATTTATAGATGTTAATGAACCATCAGTACTTTATCAGTAATATGGGAGTTGGATGTGAATGAATTTAGCAAAAGCAAATTGATTAATCAATGATAATGATTAATCATACCTGGTTAGGCTATCTGGCAATTAAACTTTAATAAAACTGAGAAGTTGGTTCATATAGGTTAATATGGGAACGTTTAAAATGTAACCAATTAAATTGAATGAGACGATGATATCCAATCAATTGAGATTGTCTGGATTATCATAAGTGTAAACAGTAGTTTAAATGTTAGGGTACATTCATCACCAGGTTCACATGTCCCTAAGGCCGAAGCCACATGGGATTCCCGCTGGAGGCAGGACTTCATTCAGTACTGGGTAGTCCTGAATGAACTTTGCATTTGCAAATTTGACAGATTTAATCAATGTTAATTGTCGCGATACGAAACCTTCAGCCCCGCCCCTTGGCCGGCAGCGGGGTGCTAGAGGTGGTTAGCGTCCCGTTCCCTGGATTGGACAGGGCACTATAGATACTTCAGGTTATCTCGGTATAACCAGGACCGCTCGCGTAGCCCTGCCTCTCTTTCTGTATCGATACGTTGTCCGCGTAGAGAGGTCTTTTGCCTTGTCACTCTCAACGGTCTAGCTCTAGCTGGGATGTGTGAACCCCACCTTTATCCTCTAGACTCTTTGCTTCACCACTAATTGGTCCTTGAGTTGTTATTAAGCACTAGTCCTACCAGTCTCTATATGATTTCCCTGTGGTTGAGTATTTCCCCTCTGTGATGTATCTAGTTTAAAGTGTGAAGACCTTTAGTCAACTTAGTCTCACTACTCTGCCCGTCGGCTATGTATCGCTTGGAAAATAAAACATTAGAAAGATCGATAAGACAATTAAATGAATCACTACTGGACACACCTTCCTCCTTGTCTTTTAATGGTAACTCATTCTGTCATAGAGCATTGATCCCCGTTTCCAGTGTCCCGGTAGCGGGGAGTGTCAGAGTTGTTATCTCCCGTGCCGTTAACTGTCTTTGAGAGAACCTTTTACTCGAGACAAAATAAGACTACCGTTTATTTTTGAAAACACTTTGTTTTTTGTCTTTTACAATCAAACACACTTCAAAATACACAATTTGTTACTGGGTCACACACAGCGTTAATCAAAAACATGCAAATGCCTTAAATGCTCTATAAAATGCCTGGTACAATGATAACACTTATCTCTATATTAAATACTTATAATAGTTATTTAATTACCTTTGAGAGATGACGAGGAGACCCACGAGATCAGGAGCAGAGTTTCAATCAGTCAGAGTTCTTTTTGAATTTAGTTAGTAGCGACTCCCTTCTACTGGCTGAGAGGTTGACTTGAAGTCGGTGCTTTACTAAATTGAGAGATTCAAGTTTGGACTGGATGAGAGAACCCGCTGGTGATTCCCTGCCCTACTGGAATATCGAAGAGTCTGTGCCACACAACTAGGGCGAGGTACTGAGCTCAACCGAGAGGTTCAGTTTCAAAGACTGTCTCTGGGTGTAATTTGCATCAGTATACAAGCACCAAGGCCGTGGGCGACAGGGTCAATTCAGATAACCGTAGGTATTAACAGGAGATCAACTTAAGGACTAGAGTGACTCTCAGTCCCGTTGAACTACCGCAGCATCCGTGCCATGCAACTAGGGCGAGGTACTGAGCTCAATCGAGAGTTGCAGTTTCAAAGACTGGCTCTGGATATAATTTGCATCAGTATACAAGCACCAAGGCCACAGGCGAGAGAACAGCTGTTCAATAGTTAAACGGTATATCGGAGAGACCCTTCTCAGATCCAACAAGTTAGAATCTTTAAGTAATTTGAGTCAGGTGGCAATTACCCAAAGTCAAATGGTTGTCGAAATGAATTCAGAATTCAAGAAGTCAGCGCCAAAGTAATGGCAAATGTCTCTTTATATACCTTTTGATTCTCCGCACCCGATCCGCTGCATCTCCCATTCCCTCAGAGCAGAAAGGGTGATGACATATCTTACAACAGGAAATACTTTTCTTACAGTGCATATATGGGCCTCTGGTTATGACAGAGCCTATTACTCTAGCAACAATGAGGAAATACTATTCTTACAGTGCGCATATGGGCCTCTGTTTATGACACTGCCCTTACTCTATCAGCAATGAGTCTAACAGCTGTTCCCATTCAGAGGTGTCACTTGAGGCAGAGGGTGATTCTTTCTGACACCAGTCAGGTTCAGTAGTTGGTTGGCTTGAGTCGTCTTCTGGTGGCTTTGCCCAATCCAGTATTTCAGTAGGCGAGGTCATCTCTGTCTCTACCCTTGGTGGGTAAGACAGGGGAAGAGGACCAGGAGGGAGATCCATTTGACGTTTTACTACAAATGATACATCAAACCTGTATAGGTTATTTGGGAATTAAACTTTAATTAATCTGAGAGCCTTGTTGCTCTAGGTTAATGTGGAAAAGTTTAAATTGTCTCATTGCAGAAAACCAATCAATTTAGATATTATTTAAAAGATCGATCTGAAAAGGTACAGTGCCTTGCGAAAGTATCCGGCCCCCTTGAACTTTGCGACCTTTTGCCACATTTCAGGCTTCAAACATAAAGATATCATGACACAATCATGAAGTGGAACGACATTTATTGGATATTTCAAACTTTTTTAACAAATCAAAAACTGAAAAATTGGGCGTGCAAAATTATTCAGCCCCTTTACTTTCAGTGCAGCAAACTATCCAGAAGTTCAGTGAGGATCTCTGAATGATCCAATGTTGACCTAAATGACTAATGATGATAAATACAATCCACCTGTGTGTAATCAAGTCTCCGTATAAATGCACCTGCACTGTGATAGTCTCAGAGGTCCGTTAAAAGCGCAGAGAGCATCATGAAGAACAAGGAACACACCAGGCAGGTCCGAGATACTGTTCTGAAGAAGTTTAAATCCGAATTTGGAAACAAAAAGATTTCCCAAGCTTTCAACATCCCAAGGAGCACTGTGCAAGCGATAATGTTGAAATGGAAGAAGTATCAGACCACTGCAAATCTACCAAGACCTGGCCATCCCTCTAAACTTTCAGCTCATACAAGGAGAAGACTGATCAGAGATGCAGCCAAGTGGCCCATGATCACTCTGGATGAACTGCAGAGATCTACAGCTGAGGTGGGAGACTCTGTCCATAGGACAACAATCAGTCGTATATTGCACAAATCTTGCCTTTATGGAAGAGTGGCAAGAAGAAAGCCATTTCTTAAAGATATAAAAAGTGTTGTTTAAAGTTTGCCACAAGCCACCTGGGAGACACACCAAACATGTGGAAGAAGGTGCTCTGGTCAGATGAAACCAAAATTGAACTTTTTGGCAACAATGCAAAACGTTATGTTTGGCGTAAAAGCAACACAGCTCATCACCGTGAACACACCATCCCCACTGTCAAACATGGTGGTGGCAGCATCATGGTTTGGGCCTGCTTTTCTTCAGCACAGACAGGGAAGATGGTTAAAATTGATGGGAATATGGATGGAGCCAAATACAGGACCATTCTGGAAGAAAACCTGATGGAGTCTGCAAAAGACCTGAGACTGGGACAGAGATTTGTCTTCCAACAAGACAATGATCCAAAACATAAAGCAAAATCTACAATGGAATGGTTCAAAAATAAACATATCCAGGTGTTAGAATGGCCAAGTCAAAGTCCAGACCTGAATCCAATCGAGAATCTGTGGAAAGAACTGAAAACTGCTGTTCACAAATGCTCTCCATCCAACCTCACTGAGCTCGAGCTGTTTTGCAAGGAGGAATGGGAAAAAATTTCAGTCTCTCGATGTGCAAAACTGATAGAGACATACCCCAAGCGACTTACAGCTGTAATTGCAGCAAAAGGTGGCGCTACAAAGTATTAACTTAAGGGGGCTGAATAATTTTGCACGCCCAATTTTTCAGTTTTTGATTTGTTAAAAAAGTTTTAAATATCCAATAAATGTCGTTCCACTTCATGATTGTGTCCCACTTGTTGTTGATTCTTCACAAAAAAATACAGTTTTATATCTTTATGTTTGAAGCCTGAAATGTGGCAAAAGGTTGCAAAGTTCAAGGGGGCCGAATACTTTCGCAAGGCACTGTAAGTCTGGCAATTTGACTTATTAGTTCAATTGAATGAGATATCGATATCCAATCAATTGTGATTGGCTGGTTATCATAAGTAACCACGTGAAGCACTTTTGGGTGTCACCTAAATGAAATATAGAATCTTATGCATTCTAATAACCGGCCATTCTGAAAAGGAAAATGCAACTTACACTTTTACAATTTACACTGAGCTGTGCTTCGATAAATGGGTCGAAGATGGAAGACTGGTTTACCCAGCAGAGATCACCATTGTCCTTAGAGTCTTCAATCTGGTCATAGTGTTGTAGAGTGGATACGTTGAATTCCCTGTCATTCTCAGGAGATTGTCTGTCCTTTCCTAGGTCACGTACGTTTACAGCTGCAGCTGATAACTCAACGTCTAGGATGTATCTTCTTCTTTAGTGAATAAGATTTCAAAGTTCATACCAAGTTGCCATACTCAGCTCGTGCTGTATTCTAGCAGGTCTAGTCGAAATTCATCCTTCCAGCGTGGTGAACGTCACCTCCACGTTGAAATGAGCCCTTTTAAATGTATGGACACCAGTCCTTATGTCATCGGGAACTGAGGTTGACTTCCGTACTGTGGGAGAGAAGGGCGTGTTACATAGTTCTCAACCAATGTCTGTTCACTTGGGCGTGGCCACTGAGTGAGCATAGTTTACTTATGGAAACAATTCTCTCATTTAGAAGCTAAAATTAAATGTAGTCTTTTCACAAATAGTTTAATATTTAAACATTTAAATTGCACAACAATTCCATGTGAATCTGATCACTAGAATGTGTAGACATTCCAATGTCCAATTTATGTCATCCTATCATCAGATATAATGTACCAGACACCAACTGATCTAACATCATATTCTTTATGTACCAATGGACACTTTCAACTGGTTGAGAAAGGGAAATATTGTTCCATTCCCCAACCTTTTGATGTTACAGTTCATCTCTGTGTTAACAAAGGGCTTTCCAAGAGTCCATTCTGTATAGTGAAGAGAAAAGGGGAAAAGGTATTTATGGTGTGGGGGGGGGGGTCATAAACCTCACCCAACAGGGCAGCGTCATGACAGTGCCTAGGGTCGTTGTCTGTTTAAAGGTAAACCTTCACCCCAGTTTGAGGTCCTGAGTGCTCTGGAACAGGTTTTCATCAAGTATCTCTGTCCTTTGCTCCGTTCATCTTTGCCTCAATCCTGAATAGTCTCCCAGTCCCTGCCTCTGAAAAACATCCCCACAGCATGATGCTGCCACCACCATGCTTCAACGTAAGGATGGTGCCAGGTTTCCTCCAGACGACACACTTTACATTGAGGCCACAGAGTTAAATCTTGGTTTCATCAGACCAGAGAATCTTGTTTCTCATGGTCTGAGTCCTTTTAGATGCCATTTGGCAAACTTCAAGCGGGCTGTCATGTGTATTTTACTGAGTAGTGGCTTCCGTCTGGCCACTCTACCATAAAGACCTGATTGGTTGAGTGCTACAGAGATGGTTGACCTTCTGGGTGGTTCTGCCATCTCCACAGAGGAACTCTGGAGCTCATTCAGACTGACCATCGGGTTCTTTGTCACCTCCCTGGCCAAGGCCCTTCTCCCCTGATTGCTCAGTTTGGCCGGGCAGACCAGCTCTAGGATGTCTTGGCTTGTTTTTTGCTCTGACATGCATTGTCAACTGTGGGACCTTATATAGACAGGTCTGTGCCTTTCCAAATCATGTCCAATCAACTGAATTTACCACAGGTGGACTCCAGTTTGGTTGTAGAAACATGAAGGATGATTAATGGAGACAGGGTGCACCTGAACTCAATTTCGAGTCTCATAGCAAAGGATCTGAATACTTATGTAAATAAGGTATTTTTAGTTGTTTTCTTATATTTGCAAACATTTCTAAACCTGTTTTTTGCCTTGTCATTATGGGGTATTGTGGGTAGATTAATGAGGATTCATAGTATGGTTTACTGTAGATATAGTAAGCCATACCTAGACTGTACTATGTTGAACAACCATCCCTCAACACGTAACAAAACCTTACTGTCTGCGTGTCTCTCTTTGTCTGCCTATGTGTCCATGCAGATCCAGGGCATCAATTTGCTGGTGCGGTGGCTTCTCGGAGTGAAGAACAACCAGAGTAAATCGGGCAACTCCACTCCCCCCAGGGATACGTGCAATGCTGTCGGGGGTATGCCAAATAAAAATGTGGTCCACTTTTTTAAATTAAAAAACGCTTACATTTTGGGGGGTTTAAATTTACTTCTTCACATTTTCAAACTGTCCATTTATATTTTCCAACGGGGCTATACATTTGGGTGAGTTTTTCTCGCCTAAGTAGCCCCAGTCTCACTGGCAAAAATAATCTAGTGTTCAGCGAAATAACAACACAATGCCAAATACAAGTAGCCTGTCAAATAATGAACATCCAATCACATTAACCGTTACTCCCTTGCTGGAATTCCACTAACGGTCCTTATGTAGCCAAACGTAGCTGCTGCTCATTCCGTTTGCTGGATCGAGACACAAACCAGCTCTACTGGTAGTATTACAACTACCAGCAGTGCTACACCTGCACCTGATGACAACACAAGTCGTTCTGCTTCCCGAGCACATCCAATGCTAGCATCAGTAATTTTACATTTGTTGTTAGCCCAGCTATTATGGGCACTGACAGTTGTGAATCTGATGCAGCTGAAGAGCAACTGCCCCCTTACCCGGGAAAGCACCGAACAACAGACAGGGACGTAGGACCATCGAAGAGGCGCAAATATGATGAGAACTACATTGATTTGGGGTTCACTTATATTGGGAGTAGTGCCTTTCCTCAGCCAGTGTGTTATATGTGCAAAAAGTACTATCTCGATGAGACCTCCACTCTTACGCAGACATTTAGAAACAAAACATGCCAATTTGAAAAATAAGCCACAGGAGTTTTTTGAGCAAAAACTTTGAGTAGTAAGACATGTATCAAAGCAACAGATACCATTACTAGGAAGGTGCTCGAAGCGTCTTATATGGCGAGTTACCGAGTGGCTAGGACAGGCAAGCCCCATACTATTGTAGAGTACTTCATTCTTCCTGCTGCCGTGGATTTGGCTGGGACAATGCTGGGAAAAGTCCAAAAAAACTTCCTCAAACAACACTGTTTCACAAGGCATCAGTGGCATGACAGGAGATGTTTTGAATCAATTATTGCTTCGCATACAAGCCAGTGAATTCTATGCGTTACAGCTGGATGACTCAACAGACGTGGTAGGCTTGGCACAGCTCCTGGTATATGTCCGTAACGTTTATGGGGGGGTCAATTAAGGAAGACATCCTCTTCTGGAAACCAGGACAACAGTAGAAGATATTTCTTAAGTACTGGACAGCTTTGTGACATCAAATGGACTTTGGTATCTGTACTGATGGCGCAAAAGCCACGACAGGGAGACATAGTGGAGTGGTAACGCGCGTGCAAGCAGTTGCTCCCGACACCACTTGGGTACACTGCAGCATCCACCAAGAGGCTCTTGCTGCCAAGGGAATGCCTGACAGCTTGAAAGACGTGTTTAGCCAATGTTTAAAAACAGAATCCTGAACCTCTTCCTCTTCCTCACTAGAGTTTATTCCCCCGCTCCCCATAATTTGTCCTGCCACAATTAAAACTCTGAAAATAAAACTCCTAACATTCCATATGTGAGTGTACCCCTTTAAGATTTCTTGTCTCTGGGAAACATGTAAATCCCCTTAAACCCAAACGTTTACTACAAACAAAACCTAATAATTATAATAATCCTATTGTACTCCCTCAAATCATTCGTTTTAAATTTCCTCAATGTTTCATGTAACTCATTCAGTCTTTCTCCAAATAGTCTCCCCCAAAATGCTTGATAGGAACACCCTGCCATTAGACCCACACAACTGTAATAAATGTGCACTGTCCCATTTTAAAATAAAACAAACTCAGCCTGCAATCCACTTTGCGGACCTTTCATTGTTCCCCGTAATGAGAACAGATAATGTTTAGAATACGTTAACTTCTTGTTCAAATTCACTGGTGTTACCTAAACAATCAAACCAAAAATCAATAACCGGGAACTACCACAACTTTTTACGATTCAACTATTCAGACCTCCCTCTCTTATAGCCAAATATAGCCCAGTGAACACGACCACCAATCCATGATGGCCACCGAGCAATTGTGTTGCTAGTTTTAGCATCTTTTCAGACTACCCTGACGATATTCAGCTACTTTTAAAAATGTATTTGGAACTTTTAACAACTTCTGAAAAGTGACAAAGCTATAATGCACACATTTTCCCTCTAAATGACACACACAATTTTCTCTGTCACCCTCAGTCACAACATCATTGCCTGGCGGCAAGAGTGCATTGTGAGTGATGTCAGTAACAGGCGCTCAACCCGTGCCCAAGCTGCAGCGACTTTCAAAGGAATTGCAAATCATTGTTGGCTAACTGCAGCAGCAGTAGTACGGGTTCGATAAACCAAACCCAATTTATCACAAATGTTGGATCTTGAATAGAACTTACAACATCAATCAACATCTCTCAATCAAAATTGTACTGCCAGACGTACAGAAAAGAGTGTACCTGAACAACGGTCAAATCAATTTGAGTAACATTATTGTGTATTCAACGTAATGACGCAGTTTTACGTTATCACAAAACAATTCAACCTACCTCTTGGCAAATATGTATCCCCTATTTGGATTGAGTTTTGCTTTAATTCTATCGTAAAATCAAACTTTCACTACTCCAAAATTTAAACGTAGCATGTACTTCGCTAAATTTATAAGAACATTTCAATGGGCACAACTCTATCATAACTGTCTCTTCTATGATTCAGTAATTTAAATTCGACTCAATACGTTATTCGAGTATGCTATTTAGGCAAGACAGCGTATTCCAACGACATCGCCCCACTCTTATTTAGAATGGATTGGTCTTTCAATTTAACCCAAACAATCCATTAAAAAGTTCAATTTACCCCTTCTATCAATTTAAAGCAAACAAGCTATTAAAACGTTCAGTTTATATCTTATACAATCACTAGCGACCGTATCTGTTCAGGCAAAACATACAAATAGTTGAATTACAATCAAAAACTCCAAATTTAGTCCCAGCATTGGCTGGGAACAGAACCCGGGCCTTACGCATGGCAGGTGAGAATTCTACCACTGAACCACCAAAGACATGTGAATGATTAAGACTCTCCGCAAATAAACCCTCTTTACAATTGTCTGTATTCGTAACTCCGGCACCGAGACAACAAAAATAGCCCTAAATTAAAGGTCCAAGCTTTTCCTCAGCGAGGATTCTCATTAATCTCGCTTTTGTTGTTTCTGACTCTCTCTTTTTCTCCCGATTGTCGCGCCTGACCTTCCCCTTAGTTAAATTACAATCTCGGTGATTATGTCCTACTCTGTCACATTTTTTGCAGGGAGCATTACACTCCTTGGAGAGATGTCCTGTCTTATTGCAATTGAAACACCCTCTCTTTTTCTTTTGACTCACCCTATCCACTTTTCTCTACTTTTTTCCTTCCTCTACCTCTATGATCCCTCCCTCGGCTCCAGCAGGCTCCTGCAGCCGTATCCTCAACACCACTACTATTTCATCAACAGGATCACCTCTGTATGCTTGGTATACTAGAGAAGGATATAGATTTTACTCTCACCCCCGCCCAATTGTCTAACTTTTTCAGCTGCGGTAGCGGAGGGCAGCGTATCTTGGCTCTCTTTGCCTTTTTTTCCGCCTTCTACTCTTTTCCTGGCTTCCGAAAGCCAGACTCTAGCTGTGTACAACCCCTGTTTATTCTGCTTCTTCACATCCTTACCGTTAATCCTGGGACCTCCTTTGAGGATTTACTACCCATGTTTGATAAATCCTTTCCATTAGTAGTAGCTATGGTATTTATCACTATCAATGTGTATGTATTTATATGATCTATGTATGTTCTGTTTACCGTTACCTAGTTACAATCTATTTGTATGGATTTTATATGATTCTCTTCCCTGGAAACTTTATCTATAGCATTGCTGTCGATCGGACATTAGATCTCACTTGCACAACTATAAATTATTACCCAGGGGCCATACATCCCTAGTTAACCTCGGGTTGTGTTATCCAATCTCACTCCGCTACATTAAGTTCACCCTCTCCTCCTTTTTTGGATATTATTTATTTCAGTATTGAATAGGTGCAGTTTATCCCATTCGCATAGAATTACCTTTCCTTCTCACCAAGCCTAGTTTATATCCTCACCTGTTTTACTACTTAGGTTAGGACTTTATTTAGGTATGTCTTTTGAATGAATGGCTGTCCTATTTGTACAAAACGACGGTCCTATCTAACAACACTTACTATATCCCACCCCTAATAACCCTCATGGCTTGCAAGGCCCGGATCTATTAAGATATTTTATTTATGGTAGCGCACCTTACCTCAGGTCATTTCGGACCAGCCACACACAAACCCTTGTATATTGGTCATACAGGTAACCCACCAAATCTGTTTGGAATAGCGAAGCTCCTATTATTGATAAATTATAACATTTTTAGAACATCAAATCAAAGATAACTTACATCATTCTCCCCAAATTCGAGAATAAAGACTATTTACCGTCGTCTTGTAGACTGGGAAAAGCAATGTTCGTGAAATTCCGTCACCGTCTCTTGTCGTGGAAATTTCCTCTATTTACCAAATCATGGGAGCAAACCACAACACAAGTCAGAGTTAGTTATCAAAGTCCATCTTTAATCATATGAGCTTTATCACAACCCTGTGACTCTCAGGCAATTCAGTGTCTATAAATGAATTCTCTGAGAGCCCCCTCTGCATTGCAACTGCGATCCTTTAATAGCAAAGAACACACATAGTCAGACAGCATAGACATAATAAATCGTTCAGCTTTGTCTCCTTACTCAAACCCCGAAACCATAAACCAACCCTCCATATCAACAGGCATATATCAAATTGTCATTTAGATACAACCAATTCTAAATACAACCAATCCTGGACAAACTCACGGAGAGGATAGAATGATTCCAGACACTGCCATCCTCCTTTCCCCGATGGGAAAAGTAGGGAGTGACTGGCACAGACACAGTGGAGCAAAAGATATATTTACACATGATGACCCCTTGACCTCTCCCCTCTCTGCGGCCCATGCAACTTAGTCTTGACATAGAACAGATAACTGCAACCTCGCCACAGTATTATACAAAAATACCATTCTGATGAGAAGTAACTTACAAACATATGATGAATATGAAACATCTTACCTATGTTACCAACCAATTCTGATTATTCCACAACACTCTGTCGGCCTTAGATATTATATCAGCCTGTTCTTTGAAACCCAATCCAGGGGCCAGGTCTTTAATTTACGGGTCAATTCTTCTGACGACAGGGACAGATTTTTGGAAATCCGCTCGAAGGACCAAATTGTCAATGGAATCTTACAATTCCTATATGTGTTCATTAACCAATTCAATTAAAATCACTCTGTCTGTTTCTAAGAATTTGTAAGATCCTTATTTGCATAAAATAGACAGACAGTCTTATCAAAATTATCCAATAGCATGTATTCTCAGAGCGCGCATAGAACCTTGTACAACTGTTTATATATCAAATATGACGTCATAGGTTATAAAATGAATCTCCTCCTCTCGACCAGGACAAAGCAGGTTCAAAAGTTCATTCCAACTTACTAGCGCACACTCATGACACAAACTATATAGTCCACTATAAGTCTCACCATGATTTATCACTACTTAGCAGACAGTTCCAGATACGGAAAACCTGGAGAGGCTCTCGCTGTCTTATTTGATCGCCACAGAGTTATAAATGAGTCGGTTCAAACATAGGTTAATGAACCTCTTTGCTTACTTAAGACACACACACACACATTCCTTCCTACACAATGGTTATCATTTCCAATTACCCCTTATCCATGCTACATATCCTCTTTCTTAGGAACTAACATTATTAATCAGATATTGTAAAACAGGGTAGAGTTTAATTCGTTATAGTTCTATTTAAATGTAGCTATTGTTTAGTCATTATTCATAAAATTCCTAACACACGGACTCCGTCACCTCCTTGATTACCTGCCCTATATATGTCACTCCCCTTGGTTCTTTTCCCAGGTGTCATTGTTTCTGTTTTACGTCTGTGTGTTGTTCGTGTTTTATGATGCGTTTTTTTTCATTAAAAACCTCGCTCCCTGAACTTGCTTCCCGGCTCTCAGCACACATCGTTACACCTAGTTCTTAATTTAATTGACAATATAAATGTATATTTTCGTGCTTGCAGCTCTTGTCTCTTTTAAGTTGGACCAGTTGATTATGCTTTATCTGGGTTGTGTTCGTTAGGGCATACTGTGGCAAAAGGTTTTGCAACAGAAAACCATTGCTTCTTTTCAAAGTTTAGTTAAAACCTTCCTGTCAAACTGTTTTGGACCATTTTCATCCTGTTTTGCACATACTGAACATGATCCTGTTTTCGTGTCTTTTTCTTCCTTCAGGACGAGCGTTATCAGGTGCGGCAGGCCTTTGCCCAGAAGCTCCATAGGGGTCTATGTCGTCTGCCCCTGCCGCTGGAGTACCTGCCTGTGTTCGCTCTGTGCGCCAAGGACCCCATGAAGGAGCGGCGGGCGCATGCACGTCAGTGACTGGTCAAAAACATCAACTCAGGAGGAAGTACCTGAAACAGCACGCCGCCATCAGTGGTAAGACATGGTCAGGAGAAATGGCAGTTTAGGGCCTGGAGTTTTAAAGTGACAGTTCACAGTTTTTAAATATAAGATTATTTGTTTGTAGGAATATGAATGCACCGTATTACATTTTCACAATCATTGTTACATACTCGAAAAATGCTCACCAGGAGATTCTGGTAATTGCTATATAAAACTTAAAAGCTGTTGAAAAGAAACGAGAACAGCCTAGGTAAATTGAAAATAAGCTAATACCTAGTGCCTTCCGGAAGTATTCAGACCCCTTGACTTTTTACACATTTTGTCATGTTACAGCCTTATTCTAAAATGGGATAAATAAATAAAATCCTCAGCAATCTACACACAAAACAGATATCTGATTTACCTAAGTATTTAGACCCTTTGCTTTGAGACTTTCTACAACTTCATTGGAGTCCACCTGTAGTAAATTCAATTGATTGGACATGATTTGGATAGGCACACACTTGTCTATATAAGGTCCCACAGTTGACAGTGCATGTCAGAGCAAAAACCAAGCCATGAGGTCGAAAGTAATGTCCGTAGGGCTCCGAGACAGGATTGTGTTGAGGCACAGATCTGAGGAAGGGTACCAAAAAATGTCTGCCGCATTGAAGGTCCCCAGGATCACAGTGGCCTCCATCATTCTTAAATGGAAGAAGTTTGGAACCACCAAGACTCTTCCTACAGCTGGCCGCCTGGCCAAACTGAGCAATCGGGGGAGAAGGGCCTTGGTCAGGGAGGTGACCAAGAACCCAATGGTCACTGACAGAGCTCTAGAGTTCCATTGTGAAAATACACCTAGAGGACCTTCCAGATTGACAATGATCTCTGCAGCACTCCACCTATCAGATCTTTTCGGTAAAGCTTCCAGACGGAAACCACTACTCAGTTAAAGACACATGACCGACCGTCTCGAAGCTTGCCAAAAGGCATCTAAAGACTCTCAGACCATGAGAAACAAGATTCTCTGGTCTCATGAAACCAAGATTGAGCTCTTTGGCTTGAATGCCAAGCGTCACATCTGGAGAAAACCTGGCACCATCCCTACAGTGAAGCATGGTGGCAGCATAATGCTGTGGGGATGTTTTTCAGGGGCAGGGACTGGTAGACTAGTCAGGATCAAGGCAAAGATGAACAGAGCATAGTACAGAGAGATCCTTGATGAAAACCTGCTCCAGAGCGCTCAGGACCTCAGACTGGGGTGAAGGTTCACCTTACAATAGGACAATGCAGGAGTGGCTTCAGAACAAGTCTCTTAATGTCCTTGAGTTGCCCAGCCAGAGCCCGGACTTGAACCCGAACATCTCTGGAGAGACTGAATATATCCAACCTGACCTCGCCATCCAACCTGACAAAGCCTGAGTGGATCTGCAGAAAGGAAAGGGAGAAACTCCCCAAATACAGGTGTGCCAAGTGTGTAACGTTATACCAAGAAGACTCAAGGCTGTAAACGCTGACAAAGGGGCTTCAACAAAGTACTGAGTAAAGGGTCTGAATATTAATGTAAATGTGATATTTCCATTTTTTATATACATTTGAAAAGATTCTAAAAAAGCTTTTGCTTTGTCGTTATGGAGTAATGTGTGTAGAATGATGAGGGGGGGGGACTAAGGCTGTAATGTAGCAAAATTTGGAAAAAGTCAAGGGGTCTGAATACTTTCCGGAAGCATTGTATACAACAACAAATTCTAACAATTTCTTTAAATGGCTCTAACTAGGGCCTATGGGTTTTCCTGGACTCGTTATGTTATCAGGAATAACTCTTGACCCTAGGGATGGATCAAACATCGTAATTGTTGATTGCCTGCCCCACACTGTAGTCAGCAGTGTGCCATAGCGCTGTGTGGCATGGTCCTCATGATTTGTGTGTGTGTGTGCTCGTGTGTGTTCTTCTTGTAGAGAACCTGTTCTTGCTGCTGCCAGAGTACGTGGTGCCATACGCCATCCACCTTCATGGAAAAATTAACTGAAAAATTGCCCAGAAATGCCGTCATTGTACGAAAAGGGGCACACCTCCCCACACCAATGAGCAAAAGCATATATTGTTTACCTTAAACAAAGGATCAGTGTGGTTTCATGAGATAACAAATTGATAGCATACATTGAAGGCTAAATTGTAATGGTGATGTAAAAAATGTGCAACTCAATAACATACATAAGTAAGTAAATAAATTAACAACTAATTAAAATACTAAATTGAAGTCACTGGTATTTTAGATACAGTATTCAATTACAATTAAGCAGGATTAAGCAGTCTCAAAGTAGGCCAGCGGATAGTTGAATTAATTGTTCCATTTCATGATACAAGTATCAACTTGGTACACTAATACCAGATACCGAGTACTTAAGAAACGTGTTGAAAATTCCAAATGGTTTGCATAGTTAACTTAGACACAGCTCTGATACACTTACCCCACTAGACATGCCACCAGGGGTCTTTTCACTGTCCCCAAATCCAGAACAAATTAAAGAAAGCATACAGTATTATATAGAACTCCCTTCCATCTCATATTGCTCAAATGAACAGCAATCCTGTTTTCAAAAAACAGAAAGCAACACCTCACAGTACAACGCCTCTCCCCTTTTTGACCTAGGTAATTTGTGTATTGATGTATTGATATGTAGTTCTGTCCTTGAGCTGTTCTTGTTTATTAATTGTCTATTAATGTTCTGTATAATGTAATGTTTCATGTTTTGTGTGGACCCTAGGAAGAGTAGCTGCTGCTTTCGCAACAGCTAATGGGGATCCTAATAAAATACAGCAAAAACATACCTTCGGGAACATTGTAAAGATTAGCAGCAGTCTGGGATGCCTGTCATGTCTGCCATCCAGATTTCCTGTTATAAGAAAATGGGGTAAAATCATTCCAAACAATATCAAAATGACTTTGTACTGTTATCTACCCACTAAATAAACCCCACAGACAATATTAAACCAATATATCTCAAATAAGGAAATTGCATAAACTGTCCCGGGAGTGTATATTTAAGTTATTAGGTACACTCATCTAGTACTGTATCGCAATAATCAAGGTTTTTTTGTTTTTACGAGGGTTTACGTTATAATGTTGGCACCTCGCTCTCTGTCAGCCCATAGTGAACCGAACTATGCCCCAATGGCGTCACAGCACATGCACAAAGTGATCTACTTATCACAATCATGGACTGCCTTTCCCAAGTTGTAACCACGCCCATGAAGTGTAGCGGCAGGCATTCTACCCAAATGGATAATGAGGAAGCCAGCTCAGCTGAATGAAATCATTCCCAAAAAGGATAGCAATGTTTGTTCTGTCATATGGAAGTGGTTCAGGGTTGAGAGGTCAGATGTTCAACAAACCAATATCAAGTGCAAAGTGTGTCAAAAGACAATTGCTACGAAATGTGGCAGCACAACTAACCTCTTCCAGCACCTGAGACAGAAACATTCAGTGGAATAGGAGGAATGCGTGAAACTACACGATGCTGATGCTTCCAGTTGTCCCACTCCCAGAATGTCTGGTAAAAACAATAGCTGTGTTCAAATACTCAGATTAACCGTACTATTTGTGATGTAATTTGAGTATGTAATATGGTTATTGGTCATAGTATGAATATAAACTCAGCAAAAAAAGAAACGTCCTCTCACTGTCAACTGCGTTTATTTTCAGCAAACTTAACAGGTGTAAATATTTCTATGAACATAACAAGATTCAACAACTGAGACATAAACTGAACAGGTTCCACAGACATGTGACTAACAGAAATGGAATAATGTGTCCCTGAACAAAGTGGGGGTCAAAATCAAAAGTAACAGTCAGTACCTGGTGTGGCCACCAGCTGCATTAAATACTGCAGTACATCTCCTCCTCATGGACTGAACCAGATATGCCAGTTCTAGCTGTGAGATGTTACCTCACTCACTCTTCCACCAAGGCACCTGCATTCTGGGAGAATGGCTCTTCGCTGGCCATGGCGGAACACTGACATTCCTGTCTTGCCGGAAATCATGCACAGAATGAACAGTATGGCTGGTGGCATTGTCATGCTGGAGGGTCATGTCAGGATGAGCCTACATGTCAGGACTAGCCTGCAGGAAGGGAGGATGTCTTCCCTGTCAGAAATGACAACAAGCTCAGTCCGATGATGCTGTGACACACCGCCCCAGACCATGATGGACCCTCCACCTCCAAATCGATCCAGCTCCAGAGTACAGGCCTTGGTGTAATGCTCATTCCTTCAATGATAAATGTGAATCCGACCATCGCCCCTGGTGAGACGAAAACCGTGACTCGTTAGTGAAGAGCACTTTTTGCCAGTCCTATCTGGTCCAGCGACTGGTCTGCCACTGCGAGAACGATCAGCTGTCCATCCTGTCTCCCTGTAACGCTGTCTTTAGGTGTCTCACAGTACGGACATTGCAATGTATTGCCCTGGCCACATCTGCAGTCCTCATGCCTCCTTGCAGCACGCCTAAGGCACGTTCACGCAGATGAGCAGTGACCCTGGGCATCTTTCTTTTTGTGTTTTTCGAGTCAGTAGAAAGGCCTCTTTAGTGTCCTAAGTTTTCATAATTGTGACCTTAATTGCCTATAATCTGGAAGCTGTTGGTGTCATAACGACCGTTCCACAGGTGCGTGTTCATTAATTGTTTATGGTTCATTGAACAAGCATGGGAAACAGTGTGAAGATATATATCTGTGAAGATATTTGGATTTATACGAATTATCTTTGAAAGACAGGGTCCTGTAAAAGGGCCGTTTCTTTTTTTGCTGAGTTTAGTTAGTATACCAAAAGTTCCCGGATGTTGAACTACATATGCCAAAATATGAAGTACACAAGCAGTGGACACTGGGTGCGTTCGTAAATTCGCTCTGGCTATCTACTCCGATTTCAGAGGACTCTTGTCTGAGTGTTTGAGAGCTCAGAACATCTGATGAATTTACGAATGCTCAACACCCGTTGAATTTGGCTGGTGTCAGTAAACATCGGTAAAAAAGCGTAATTAAATTGTTGCCAGCAGCACAGTTAGTCAACACGGCTCTGGATAACATGAAAACTATCTAAACAGCTATGCTAGGGCGAGTAAAACGGTCAGAGAGAGGTGTTTTCTCATTTGTGTCTGGAAGTGGCTGGCAAGCTAGCCAACGTTAGACAGTTAGCTTGGGTGCTTGACTGACGTTCTGCGCTTGGACCAACCCTACTCCTTGGCCAGAGCATCCACTGTGCGCTCTAACACTCCAAGAGCAAAATACTCAGAATTTCTGAATGGACAATTGGACAACGCTCTGAATATACTAACTTCCAAAGCACTCTCTGAGCGCACTCTGGCACTCCAGATTGATTTTATGAACACACCTAAAGTCGTAAAATGTCTAGATAGTAATTTATTATCCAAACAAGCTACCACTCTCCACCAAGGTGGCATAGCAGTTCAGACGTCTTTTGTCCTCGTCTTGTCGTGTCCTGTATATATATATATATTTACAACATTTTTCACATACATTTTATTTTTATTTTCCATCAACTCATCTTCAAAACACTCTCCTGCAACCCGCCTCACCAATTTATATTTAAAAAAAGAATTATTTACCTCAAATCTGTAATCCTCCAAGAAGCTAGCCAGAAACTCCAAGAAGCTAGCCTGAAACTAGCCAGAAGCTAGCCAGAAGCTAATCCAGAAGCTAATCAGAAGCTAGTTCAGAAGCTAGTTAGCTTCTTTACTGGCAAATCGTTAGTATTCAGCTAACCACGGTTTGTGGTCATCAGCTATCCTTTAGCTCGAAAATCTATCGCCAGTTCTGTTTGGCGCAGCGCGGCTCGGAACGGAACATACCGGACCAATTTTTCTCTCCATGTCCCTGGATTTCGACTGCTCTCTGGACATTCATACCCGGATCTCAAAGCTAGCTAGCTGCTATCCGTGTGACTATCGGCCTTCGTGGATTCCGGAGCAAACATCAATTATTCCGGAGCTAGCCAGCTCCGTCAATCACTCCTGAGTTCCATCAATCACTCCTGGGCTGCAGTCACCTATCCGGACCCGTTTTACTGCCTACGCGGAGCCCCACCGGGCCTTCACAACTGGACTGCCGACGTTATCTACCCGAAGGAGTTATCCGGCTGGCTCCTCCGTCGCGACGTTACCTGAACGCCCATCTGCGGCCTGCTAACCGTTAGCTGTCTTACCGGCTGCTATCTGAATAGACAATCGGACAATTTATTTATTTTTATTATTATTATGTTTTTTTCTTGGGCCTCTATAACTATATCTATTGTTTTTATTTTTGTTGTTGTTGTGTGATTTGGATTAATCCCCTCTACCACTCGGAACCCCACTAATCTACTGACGGAACGCAAGAGGTGGCTAACAACAGACCTCCATCCTATGCTAGCTTGCTACCGATGGCCTGGCTAGCTGTCTAAATCACGGTGACCCCCAACCAACCTCTCCACTCACTGGACCCTTTTGATCACTCGACTAAGCATGCCTCTCCTTAATGTCAATATGTCTTGTCCATTGCTGTTCTGGTTAGTGTTTATTGGCTTATTTCACTGTAGAGCCTCTAGTCCTGCTCACTATACCTTATCCAACCTATTAGTTCCACCACCCACACATGCAATGACATCTCCTGGTTTCAATGATGTTTCTAGAGACAATATCTCTCTCTTCATCACTCAATACCTAGGTTTACCTCCACTGTATTCACATCCTACCATACCTTTGTCTGTACATTATACCTTGATGCTATTTTATCGCCCCCAGAAACCTCCTTTTACTCTATGTTCCAGACGTTCTAGACGACCAATTCTCATAGCTTTTAGCCGTACCCTTATTCTACTCCTCCTATGTTCCTCTGGCGATGTAGAGGTGAATCCAGGCCCTGCAGTGCCTAGCTCCACTCCTATTCCCCAGGCGCTCTCTTTTGACGACTTCTGTAACCGTAATAGCCTTGGTTTCATGCATGTTAACATTAGAAGCTTCCTCCCTAAGTTTGTTCTATTCACTGCTTTAGCACACTCTGCCAACCCGGATGTTCTAGCTGTGTCTGAATCCTGGCTTAGGAAGACCACCAAAAATTCAGAAATTTGAATTCCAAACTACAACATTTTCAGACAAGATAGAACTGCCAAAGGGGGCGGTGTTGCAATCTACTGCAAAGATAGCCTGCAGAGTTCTGTCCTACTATCCAGGTCTGTACCCAAACAATTTGAACTTCTACTTTTAAAAATCCACCTCTCTAAAAACAAGTCTCTCACCGTTGCCGCCTGCTATAGACCACCTTCTGCCCCCAGCTGTGCTCTGGACACCATATGTGAACTGATTGCCCCCCATCTATCTTCAGAGTTCGTGCTGCTAGGCGACCTAAACTGGAACATGCTTAACACCCCAGCCATCCTAAAATCTAAACTTGATGCTCTCAATCTCACACAAATTATCAATGAACCTACCAGGTACCTCCCCAAAGCCTTAAACACGGGCACCCTCATAGATATCATCCTAACCAACTTCCCCTCTAAATACACCTCTGCTGTCTTCAACCAAGATCTCAGCGATCACTGCCTCATTGCCTGCATCCGTAATGGGTCAGCGGTCAAACGACCTCCACTCATCACTGTAAAACGCTCCCTGAAACACTTCTGCGAGCAGGCCTTTCTAATCGACCTGGCCGGGTATCCTGGAAGGATATTGATCTCATCCCGTCAGTAGAGGATGCCTGGATATTTTTTTAAATGCCTTCCTAACCATCTTAAATAAACATGCCCCATTCAAGAAATTTAGAACCAGGAACAGATATAGCCCTTGGTTCTCCCCAGACCTGACTGCCCTTAACCAACACAAAAACATCCTATGGCGTTCTGCATTAGCATCGAACAGCCCCGTGATATGCAGCTGTTCAGGGAAGCTAGAAACCATTATACACAGGCAGTTAGAAAAGCCAAGGCTAGCTTTTTCAAGCAGAAATTTGCTTCCTGCAACACCAACTCAAAAAAGTTCTGGGACACTGTAAAGTCCATGGAGAACAAGAACACCTCCTCCCAGCTGCCC
Organism: Oncorhynchus tshawytscha; assembly: GCF_018296145.1. Taxonomy (NCBI): domain Eukaryota; kingdom Metazoa; phylum Chordata; class Actinopteri; order Salmoniformes; family Salmonidae; genus Oncorhynchus; species Oncorhynchus tshawytscha. The sequence continues at coordinate 153,005 of NC_056445.1, forward strand.
ACTGCACTGAAGATAGGAAACACTGTCACCACTGATAAATCCACCATAATTGAGAATTTCAATAAACATTTTTCTACGGCTGGCCATGCTTTCCACCTGGCTACTCCTACCCCGGACAACAGCACTGCACCCCCAACAGCAACTCGCCCAAGTCTTTGCTTCACAGAAACATGGCTCACTGGAGAGACGCTATCCGAGGCGGTGCAGCCAACGGGTTTCTCCACTCATCGCGCCGACAGAAACAAACATCTTTCTGGTAAGAAGAGGGGCGGGGCGTATGCCTTATGGCCAACGAGACATGGTGTGATGAAAGAAACATACAGGAACTCAAATCCTTCTGTTCACCTGATTTAGAATTCCTCACAATCAAATGTAGACCGCATTATCTACCAAGAGAATTCTCTTCGATTATAATCACAGCCGTATATATCCCCCCCCCCCAAGCAGACACATCGATGGCTCTGAACAAACTTTATTTAACTCTTTGCAAACTGGAAACCATTTTTTATTTGTTAGAGAGAACAAGAAAAATGGAGATCAATATATATCGTAAATTGTCAAAATTTATTTTACGCCATATCGTCCAGCCCTAGTCAACCCCCCTCCCCTTGCCTCCAGAACAGCCTGCATTTTTCGGGGCATGGCTTCTACAAGTCATAAACACTCCATGGGGATGTTGGTCCATGCTGACGCGATGGCATCATGCAGTTACTGCAGATTGGATGGCGGTACACCACTGCCACCAGCCTGTACCGTTGACACCATGCAGGATAGGTCTATGGACTCATGCTGCTTACGCCAAGTCCTGACTCTGCCATCAGCAGCAATTGTCCAGTGTTGGTGATCACGTGCCCACTGGAGCCGCTTCTTCTTGTTTTTATTTGATAGGAGTGGAACCCGGTGTGGTTGTCTACTGCAATTGACCATCCATGACAAGGATCGACAAGTTGTGCATTCCGAGAAGCTGTTCTGCACACCACTGTTGTACTGCACCATTATTTGTCTGTTTGTGGCCCGCCTGTTAGCTTGCACGATTCTTGCTATTATCCTTCGACCTCTCTCATCAACGAGCTGTTTTCACCCACAGGACTGGATACTGGATGTTTTTTATTTGTCGCACCATTCTCAGGATATCCTAGACACAGGAGGGTCGCCATATACTGGATCCAGTGTGCTTGGCACTGATGATCATATCACGCTCAAAGTCACTTAGGTCACTCGTTTTGCCCATTCTAGTGTTTAATCAGACAGTAACTGATTGCCTCCTCCTGCTTTATGTAGCAAGCCATTGGCACGTGACTCACTGTCTGTAAGAGCGATCCATTTTCATGAACGGGTGGTGTACCTAAAACTGGCTGGTGAGTGTACATGGAAAATAGGAATTAAACTTAATCTTAATCAAGGGTTGGAACTGAAATTATTATCCAATTGTTTTGTTCTGAACATAACCATTTTTCTTCTCGTTCCATTCCACTGTTACTGCCTTAACAGAATGGTTTAATCATAATGAAATACAAACACATTATACCTACGGAGGAGCGGCTTCTATGGAGGAACTTTAAATGTCTTTGAACTCCCGTTGATTTAATGTTGGACCAGAGCAAATGTTACCTAGCTAACAAGTTTGTGTGTGCAGAGTAGCACTAGAATTATAAACACACCTTACCTTTTTGTAGTTAATAAATCCAATGTGAAATGTGATAACTATAGTGTCCATAACTAGCATTCAAAAAGTAAATCCATTCTTCTCTAATTAAACATCTCTCCCTAATTTCTGAATTACGCTTGTAACGTTGTCAGTAGGCTACAGTAACCTATGCTTCAGAAGGGAGGGGCAGGTAGCCTTCTGGGTGACAGAGTGATGGTTTTGCAACGGCGCCTTTTTGCAATTTTTGTGAGACTGGAAAAAAAATGCCTGGAACGTAAAATAACGTTATTAACCGGTTCCCATGCTTTTAAAATTATGGTTCTGTTCTGGAACAGCACAGAACACTTTCATTTTCGGTTCGGGTTCCTCAAATAATTTAGTGGTTTTCCGATTTTCGGGTTCTGTTCCCTGAACTGGTTCCAACCCTTGCTGAAAAGAAACTGAGGAATGCCTTGACAGGATTTAAATACAAACTAAAGGTGTGAAGGAGCTTCTCAGGGCATTCTTGACAATTAGTGACAAGTTTGTGGCATAGAGTGTGAGTCAACAGGGGAAATCAACTTGGTTGATCAAGTTCATCTCAGAAGTAAGCTGCTCCACTCAGGGCATTTGTACAGCCACCAACCAGCTGCATGGGACCGTACTGGACACGATTCACATTACCATATCTCCATAAATAATTGGTACATACAGCCCAATGATGGCTTAAAATGTTTGAGATCGTGTGGAGAACATAATAAAATGACAAAGTATGCCTTATATATGTGTCCTTTAAATTTTATGCAGAAATGTGATAGAAATGTCCCCTAAAATTACTGTTCTGTAATTTTAATTGGCCAAAACCTCATTAGTAAGTGGTATTTTGCTATCCATGCTGTTGTTGTCCCCAGGTGCAACAGAAGACAGGCAGGTGAAGATGAGACAGAGAATGTGTTTTTCTCCACTGTCAGGAGGCCTGTGACCAGGAGGACAAGGACAGTTGGAGAGGAGCTGTACATCAATTTGCCTAGGCTGTGTATCTGTCCTTGATTGCCACACACACATCCACCTTGGTTTGTCTAACAGTGTTATGTATGACGCCGACCACGTGAATGATCCAAACTGATGAAAATAAATGTAAATAGTCTCTCTTGCCTTTGTACCCCCTGTGCCAGGAGGCAGTTGTATAAGCTTGTTTCTCCCAGCTCTAAGATATCGCACCAGCTCTAACTGTCATAGTGAATGTTCGGAATCAACTTTTAGCAGTACTGTATCAGTCATTTTACAGTATTTTTTTTTCCTTCTGTATCATTCTGTGACAAGGATGAACAGTGTGTTAGATTAAATTTGTTCAGTTTTAATTTTATACTTGTTGTTTTTGTTCCTTCATTTGTGTACTCCTGTTTGTGTTTTATTGTGCATGTGCAAAGGCACCTCTGCAGAAGATGAAAAAACAACAAGCTATGAAGCGAAGATTAAATCAAGTATTTGGTCCATTTTGCTGCCATGTATTGTTTTATCAGTGTTTTGAGATGGAAAATGAAGAGTATTAAACAGAAAATAATATATTTTCAACTAATTAAATTCATTTTTTGGCCTTGTGCAGAGGAGAATGCAATTTCTTAATATATTTTCCAGTCTGTTTAAACAAAATATTCTATATGAAATGTGTTTCCTTCATATTCCTCTGTGGAACATGGAAGCTCTGCCAGGGGTATTGGTCATGCTGCATGATGGCTGTGTCCCAAATAAAATGTTATTTATCACATGCTTCATGAACAACAGATGTAGACTAACAGTGAACTGCTTACTTACAGGTCTCTAAAGATAATAAAACATAAAAGTAGTGACATGAGGAATATATACACAATGAACAATGAGTAAAAATAACATGGCTATATACAGGGAGTACCAGTACCGAGTCGATGGGCAGGGGTACGAGGTAATCGGAGTAGATGTACAGTACTGTACATATCAGTAGGTGTATAGGGACTAGGCAAAAGGATAGATAAAACAGTAGCAGCAGCGTATGTGGTGAGTGTGTCTGGTCCATATGCATGTGTGCGCATGTTGTGTGTGTGTGTGTGTGTGTTGGGGTGTCATTGTAAGTGTGTGAGAGTTAGTGCAAAAAAGGGTCTATGCAGGCAGTCCGTGTAGCCATTTGATTAGCTATTTAGCAGTCTTATGGCTAGGGGGTAGATGCTGTTCAGTGTCCTGTTGGTTCACAGACTTGGTGCACTGGTACCACTTGCCTTGCGGTAGCAGAGAGAACAGTCTATGGCTTGTGTGGGCACTGTCGTGCCCTCTTCACAACTGTGTGTGTGGACGATGTTAATTCCTTAGTGATGTGGACACTGAGGAACTTGAAGTTCTCGAACCGCTCCACTACAGCCCCATCGATGTGGATGGGGGTGTGCTCTCCCCTCCGTTTATTATAGCCATGTCTTTTGTCTTGCTAACGCTGAGGTAGAGGATGTCCTGGCACCACACTGTCAGGTCTCTGTCAAAAGTATTGCACTAAATATATATATTTTTAATTAAACCTTTATTTAACTAGGCAAGTCAGTTAAGAACAAATTCTTATTTACAATGACAGCCTACAGCGGCCAAACCTAGACAACACTGGGCCAATTGTGCACTGCCCTATGGGACTCTCAATCATGGCTGGATTCAAACCAGGGTGTCTGTAGTGACGCCTCTAGCACTGAGATACAGTGTCTTAGACCGCTGCGCCACTCGGGAGTCCAATATATAAGGATTAGGGTGTGTTTGTCAAAAGTAGTGCACTGAGTATATAAAACATTAAGAACTCTTTCCATGTCACTTCAGATCCTGGTTCGATACCGGCCTGTGTCGCAGCCGGCCACAATCAGGAGACCCATGAGGCGACACACAATTGACCCAGCGTCGTCCGGGTTAGGGGAGGGTTTGGCCAGCCAGGATGTTCTTGTCCCATTGCGCTGTAGCGACTCCTGTGGAGCATGCACACTGACGCGGTAACTTGTTAAATCCACTTCAATCAGTGTAGATGAAAGGGAGGAGACAGGTTTTAAAATGATTTTTCTAAAGCCTTGAGACGATTGATATATGAATTGTGTATGTGTACCATTCAGAGGATGAATGGACAAGACAAAAGATTTTAAGTGCCTTTGAACGGGGGGGGGTATGGTAGCAGGTGCCAGACTCACCGGTTTGTGTCAAGAACGGCAACGCTACTGGATTTTGTTACGCTCAATAGTTTCCCGTGTGTATCAAGAATAGTCCACCACTCAAAGGATATTCAGCCAACTTCACACAACTGTGGGAAGCATTGGACTCAAAAATGAGCTAGCATCCCTGTGGAACGCTTTCGACACCTTGTAGAGTCCATGCCCTGACGAATTGAGGCTGTTCTGAGGGCAAAATATTAATAAAGTGTTCCCACTCAATATTAAAAAAGTATTCCTAATGTTTGGCATACTCAGGGTATATAGGGTGCAATTTGGGAAGCACTGAAATTACAAGGGACACAACATGTAAGCACTGCCCCAGTTGAACACAAACTAACACCCAAGTATCCCAGAATGCGTATGGCACAAATTCTGGGACATCTTAATGGAGTGTCCTTAATCTGCCAGGTATATGTTATAATCTGGTGGTAGTAAATGGTAATCCCAGCCCAACTGGTTCATGGAAAAGCACCTTTGTGTAAAATAACAGTGATTTGTTTATTGTTCCTGTAGTATTGTGATGATTGTGCATTCAGACCATGCTCCTTTGAACAGTTTTGTCTGGCAGGACATGTGAGCACCCAGTTAACAAAGTTCCCCCAACTTTAGAGAACATTCCTTTAAGAGTCTCAATAGGTCATTAACTATGTTTTCATAGGAATGTTCCCCTGATGTGCAAGGAATGTTTCCAAGAGACCACCCCCTTAATGTCAATTAGAATTTACCTAGAACGTGGTTACCATGTTTTCAGAATTTAAGATATTAATGTTCTGGACACGTTTCAGTGGAATGTTGCAAGAACATTCATGTGTCCAGTTTTCTGTGGGTCATGAGAATAATCCATCCAACATCCCACCAACAATATGCAGAACATCGTCACTGTATGTGTGTGTATTGTGTGTTGGTCATGTGAGATAGCTGACCAATGGCAATCATGGATTAGACGCCGCCAGTATGATTTGGTCGCGGACTGAATGGTAGTTGAATTAGTTAGCATTTTAGCTAACCCGAACCTTTGTTTTAACCTGCTACGGAAACTCAATTCTGACATAAACTGTACCCCATCTAGTCAAAACAGGTTAGAACGCCAATTTATTTCAGCGTTTATCAACAAAGCCTTCCTATTTGTCCATCTTGCTGTTGTTGCTGACATGTAACCGAAACGAAAAATTGTCAGACAGAAGAATATACGGTAAATATGATGCATGTTAAATTGTTATAACGTTGCCGATTGAACGGGATACACATTTGAGTATGCTACACGAAGAACCGTATATATAGCTTTTCGTAGGGTAAGGGTACATCAATGTAGTCAACACAGATCTAAAAGATTGATCTCTATTGTGATCCCCGAGTCCCTCTATAGCGTTATCAGCCTAATAGAAGTAAAATAATCTGTTTGTAAATACTGTATGGGGAAATTCCACGTTAACAGAGTGACACTGAGACTCAGATTTTTCTGCTCAGATGCAACGTTTGGTAACAGAATAATGGCACAAACCTTCATTCTGTTACTAAACTTTATATCTGCCCTGTACAAGTAAATATGGTTTTGTACAATATTCAGTGAACATTGTTAAATGTAGTCCTGCATAGAGTTGTGTGGTTTGTTTAACTTTGCACTCCTTGGTTTTTGTTTTGAAGTGAGAAATCTGAATCGTATTCACTCTGTTAGAGGAATTGCTCTATGGAACTCCAGGGACCATAGTCAATCGTTGGGTAATGAGTCACCCAACGAATGAGTCTCTATCTAAGTGGCATGCTTCACTGAAAAACCGGTTCTGTTGTGGTTTATGAGACTTAGTATTGTGCTCTCCCTCTTCCAGTGATTTAGCCATTGACATTGCTTTTAGTCCAGGACTAGGCTTAATGTGTCCAGGAGACCTGCCCTTATAGCACAGGTGGTAGATGTTGTGCATGTTCCCTATAACTGTAGGATTGCTCAAGCCCTGCTCTGGCTGTTCCTCTTTAATCGCTACTCTGCAGAGGAAGTAACACTAGCTGACTGTGAATGGCCTTGTATCGTCATTAACCTAACTGACTCGCATTGCACAGCAGAAAGCCTTTAGTAACTGCTGAGATTTAAAGTTCAGTAGGCTGTGTCTGTTCAAATCATAGAGATAGATGGAGGGCGCATCTTTATATCTGTGCCATTATAGAATCTGTGACAGTTTGGGCAGCGCCATTGAGGCTACAACACAGGAATCCCACCCAGTTGACTACTTTGGCTACTTTAAAATGGTGGAAGCATGGCGGAAGCACTCAATGGCGCTGCCCATGCTAAAATAGCCTTTTGGCCACCAGAGGCCTCATTCTCTATGGTTCAAATAATGAAACATTTGATTCTGAGCGAAATATCACGTCATATTTAGAACTGTATGTATTGAGAGTTGGTGTTGAATGTTTAGTTTATCTTGTGCACATTTGCGGCTGAAAGTCGAATTACAGTATAGGCCGACAGATGGAGGGGAAAGGACAGCGATGAAGGGTCTAGCCAGTTTCAGAAAGTTCCTTCACAACAGTGTGTGTGTCAGCTTAGTGCTCATGGTGAAAACTGATTCTGCTGGTTGTGGCAACCTACTAGATTTGGATGATATAGGGTTGATGATTGGCTCGCCGGCCTAGAAGTAAACCTCAGTTGATGACAGCTCATTGTTTACAGTTAAAGTCGGAAGTTTACATACACCTTAGTCAAATAGATTTAAACTCAGTTTTTCACAATTCCTGACATTAAATCCTAGTAAAATTCCCTTGTTTAGGTCAGTTAGATCACCACATTATTTTAAGAATGTGAAATGTCAGAATAATAATAGAGATAATTATTTATTTCAGCTTTTATTTCTTTCATCACATTCCCAGTGGGTCAGAAGTTCACATACACTCAATTAGTATTCGGTAGCATAGCCTTTAAATTGTTTAACTTGGGTCAAACGTTCCGGGTCGACTTCCACAAGCTTCCCACAATATGTTGGGTGAATTTTGGCCCATTCCTCCTGACAGAGCTGGTGTAACTGAGTCAGGTTTGTAGGCCTCCTTGCTCACACACGCCTTTTCAGTTCTCCCCTTTTTCCTCCAAACATAACGATGATCATTATGGCCAAACAGTTCTATTTTTGTTTCATCAGACCAGAGGACATTTCTCAAAAAAGTATGATCTTTGTCCCCATGTGCAGTTGCAAACCATAGTCTGGCTTTTTTATGGCGGTTTTGGAGCAGTGGCTTCCTCCTTGCTGAGCGGCCTTTCAGGTTATGTCGATATAGGAATCTGTTTACTGTGGATATAGATCGGATATAGACCTGTTTCCTCCAGTATCATCACAAGGTCCTTTGCTGTTCACTTTTTGCACCAAAGTACATTCATCTCTAGGAGACAGAACGCGCCTCCTTCCTGAGCAGTATGACAGCTGCGTGGTCCCATGGTGTTTATACTTGCGTACTATTGTTTGTACAGATGAACGTGGTATCTACACCTGCATTGCTTGCTGTTTGGGGTTTTAGGCTGGGTTTCTGTACAGCACTTTGAGATATCAGCTGATGTACGAAGGGCTATATAAATAAATTTGATTTGATCTTCAGTTGTTTTGAAATTGCTCCCAAGGATGAACCAGACTTGTGGAGGTCTACATTTTTTTCCTCTGCGTTCTTGGCTGATTTCTTTTGATTTTCCCATGATGTCAAGCAAAGAGGCACTGAGTTTGAAGGTAGACCTTGAAATACATCCACAGGTACACCTCCAATTGACTCAAATGATGTAATTTAGCTTTTCAGAAGCTTTTAAAGCCGTGACATCATTTTCCAAGCTGTTTAAAGGCACAGTCAACTTAGTGTATGTAAACTTCTGACCCACTGGAATTGTGATACAGTGAAATAATCTGTCCGTAAACAATTGTTTGAGGAATTACTTGTGTCATGCACAAAGTAGATGTCCTAACCGACTTGCCAAAATTATAGTTTGTGAACAAGAAATTTGTGGATGGTTGAAAAATGAGTTATAATGACTCCAATCTAAGTGTATGTAAACCTCTGACCTCAACTGTATATTTTTTTTATTGCATTATTATAATTGTGTGTGTATATGTATTTATTTATTATTATGTGTATATTTATTATATATAGTCTAATTAGCAACTCATTCTGAAACACTGAGGAATGTAACAATTTCATTAATTACAAACTACATGATCCTCCCTTGGATTAGATTTCTTTTAAATACTAAAACCTCCAGTTACCGTTCTGTACATTTCGGTCTGTCCCTAATGACATTAGGATCCTCTCTTTTGGTTATCCTTTAGCCTTACTTGACCTATAGCAATCATGCTAAATCTGCTGTGATGTTGCTGGGTTTGACATCTGTACTGACATTGTAATTCTCACACCGATCATTATATTGAATACTTTTGTTCATCATGTAGGAACATTAAAAGGCCAGGGTTGTGTTCTTTCGGAACAAAATGGCAGAAAATGTTTTGAAATGGAACAACAACCTGTCCTGAGCTAAAAGGTCAAGGTCTTGTTTTGTACACACAACAGATTTTGGGGGTGGAAATGGGTCAAGGGACTACCTGTCCTGAACTTAGCCCATAAAACCACTGGCTATGTCCCAAATGGCATCTATTTCGGGAATAGGAGCACCATTTGGGATGCAGCCTCTGCCTTGAAAATCCAACCCGTTGTTATCGTCTTCCCTGTAGCTGTGCGGCTGAGGTGGGCTGAATTTATGAGCGAGCCTGGATGACTGTGATGGAGGACACAGCCACTCGGCTGGAGAGGGAGCATGTGCACAGCGTCTATGAGAAGATTGCTCCCTATTTTAACGACAGCCGCGACAAGGCCTGGCCCAAGGTGCGCCAGTTCCTACTGGAGCATGAGCCTGGCAGTATCATCGCTGACGTGGGTATGTACGCTACTGTGTCTGTTCTACTACTGATGGACATGCATTAAGTGGGTATGTGTCTGGCTTTTTACTGGCCTCTGTCTGTCTTACCACTATCTGTTGTTGCCCGAGTTTAATTGAAACGAACAAAAAGGCCAATAACCTTAGGCAGAGTATGTTTTGTACCTGCTATTGATTGATTTCTTGATGCAATGTTTCGTTGTCATCAAGCAAATAGTTTTTTTTGTTTTACGCATGCAGTCGGCTACTGTAAGATGTTGTGATATCCTTCATTTCACGCTAAGGAATTGGTTTTCACACTCGAAAGTACCAGTCATTCTGATTCTGAAGCCTTGCTTCAAGTCATGATATCAATGTCAAAACACAAGTAGCACACCAAAAGTAGTGCCATTTGGTATTGGCCTCATGCATGTCTTTCTTCTGGGGTTGACATCTAGGCTGCATCCTGATTCTCCGCCATTCTCCCAAAGGGTGCATATGCACATGCACATTTCCAGTCAGGGATAAACCATGGTGGAAACTCCCTACAGCCAATGTTTACACCAATCCAATTCTTTGAAATCCATTATGGCAAGTGCACACTTTGGGAGAAGGGTAGAGAACTGGGACCTGGTGTTTGTTGTTGATTGTCTGCCATCATCCACATCACAGGCTGTGGCAATGGCAAGTACCTGCACGTCAATGGCAGTGTGTTCAAGCTGGGCTGTGACATGTGTCTCCCCCTTGTGGACTCAGCTCGGAGCCAGGGCCACGAGGTGCAGCTGTGTGACTGCCTCAGGCTGCCCTACAGGGACAGCTGCTTTTACGGCGTCCTTTCCATCGCAGGTAGGCCTATACTTCACTCAACATGGGAGGGTAGTGGTCTAGCGGTTAGTGTGTCTAACCCCAGGTCAATCAAAATGGGTTTGAATCCGGCAAACAGGCTTGCATTCTAACTCGCACTCCTGCTACCATGTTTCATTTTCACTGTTCCCCCACTCTCTCCTTGGGCGTAACCCTACAATGTTTGCGTATCGGAAGTGCCTGGATAGGTGTTATCAGTGACTTGGGATGAAAGAAGTGCAGGAGCTGTCTTTTTCCAAGTCGGTCCATTAGACTATTGTATGTTCGCTGAAGTTCTCAAATTACATTATGCTATAGAGACCTCTGATTATTCATTGTTAAGGGTTTATACCCATTTTCCATGACTTCTCCATGACTTTTAACTACATGTTTATGACTATTATTATAGCCTACATGTAAGAGTAAGTATTATTGACACTGGAAGGCTGCTGTGTCTGATCCCATGTAGGCCACCATCTCCTGCAATTGTGCCCTTGATCAAGACACTTAACCCCCCACAAAGTAGAACTGCACTGTTAGTCACATGTTGTCATCCCTCCATCTGGAGAGCTCCTGGGTGTGCAGGCTTGGCTTTTGATCCAAGTCTGCTCATCAAGGTCCTGTTGAGCAGCTGATGTTTATGTTACAATGTGGTAAGACCAGGGCTGGAACAAAAGCCTGCAAACCCAGTAGCTATCCTGGAGGATGGTTGCCACCCTTGATATAAATAAAGTATTGCAACATTACAACCAAATACTTTTGTCTTTTTTTAAATGATTCCTTCATTCAATGAATCAGTGCTCAAACAAATAACTTGCTTTGAAGTAGCCTACCTTATCTAATTAGACATGTTTATATAGCCTGCAGTATAAGGCTAAAACATTCATGTTTCAGGGGAGATCTTTGCACATCAAGGTATTTGTCAATTAGGCTATTCTTAGACCATTTTTTTTTACGTTGTTGCAATTACATGGCTTACAATTACCCAGCTTTCCAATGGTGCAGATTGTTTTAGTCCAGGATTCCCCAACTGGCGGCCCAAGTTTGCCGAGCAAAAAAAAAAAAATGTATACATTTTTAAATTTATTTCATTGTTGGATATAAAAGATTGTAAAAACACCAGTTATTTAAATGTTGGAAATCTGTTCCCAAGTATTCCCACACATAATAAAGATACAAATGAAAGCAAGGTTTGAAATGATCATGTTTTTGTCATATCTGTTTGGGATTATTCTACAAATTATATGTAATTATGTTCTGGCCCTCCGACCATTCTCTCACAAAAAAAACGGTCCTTGGACTGGTTTGCGAACTACCTCAAAGAGTGCCGTGTATAAAGTCAGAAAATCTGCTGTGTCAACCACTGCCTGTCACCAAGGGAGTACCACAAGGCCCCACGCTCTTCTCAATTTAAATCAACAACAACAGCTCAGGCAGTAACAAGCTCTCTCTCATCCATTTATATGAGTATAGTCTTATACTCAGCTGGCCTCTCCCTGGATTTTGTGTTAAATGCTCTACACAAAGCTTTCTTAGTGTCCAACAAGCTTTGTCTGCCCTTAACCTTGTTCTGAATACCTCCCAAACAAAGGTCATGTGGTTTGGTAAGAAGAATGCCCCTCTCCCCACCGGTGTGATTACTACTTCTGAGGGTTTAGAGCTTGAGGTAGTCACCACCTAGCCATACTACCAAGTACTTGTATGTGGTACAGTGTCATTCTCTCAGCACATATCAAAGCTGCAGGCTAAAGTTAAATCTAGACTTGGTTTCCTCTATTGTAATCGCTCCTCTTTCACCCCAGCTGCCAAACTAACCCTGATTTAGACAGTGGTGGGCCGTTAGGGCCAGCAAGGCCTTCTCTGCTGGCCTAAACATCATCAGAATATATATATTTTTTAAATATATTTTGCAAACAAATATGTATTGAATTATTCCCCAGAGTAAGAGTTACACTCTTCATTTCATAGCGTTCCACTTGGTTGCACTGCTTCCAGCCCCAGGTTGAGATTTGGAGGGCTGGTCTTTATGTTAGATCTTTTATCCAATCATATTCAGCCATCATGTGTTGCCAGGGGTCTAAAATCTGCCCTCAGGCCTTCAGAATCAACAGTGCGGGCGCTTGTAGCTTAAAGTGAATGGAAATTCAAATTTAGTGTCAACCAATCAGCTTTAAAGTAGGCTATTGTACGCCTGCTGGCTGGCTCCAGTGTTACACAGGAGCCAGCTAGCAGGCGTAGTGCGTGCACGTCTTTTGATTGGATTACCAATATTGAGAGGCAGGTACTATATGGGCAGGTCTCAGAACTAGGAAACTGAAATTGATCAACGAATTAATTTGCGTACTACTAAGCTGTTTTTTCAACCCACAATGGCGGAAGGAGAAGATATAATTATAACGCCATTCTCAAGACAAACTTTTCAAGAAAAGTTAGACATTGTCAGGTGAGGTAGACACCGACGCTACAAAGCCTGTCACAGGCTGGAAAGGGGTTCGTTCGCCACTTTCAACTATGGGCGCTATCAATGACTCACAGGCTCTGAGAAGCACTGCAAACTTTACTGCTGGGAATGCCTATTATTTGCAAGTGATCGATTTGGTGTTTGGAGCCACACTGGCTTTGCAAACCTGAGTGGTCTAACCAAGGCAGCAACGAGACACCAAAGTACGGCTGGGCACTTACAAGCAATGGTGCTTTACAAAAGTTTTCAAAAGCACCGTGCTTCTCAGAGACGAACAAGCGCGCAGGGCAACGAAGCTGCACAATGAAAAGGTATTGTACTCTTCCCCTGCAATTCTCTGAATAAAAATGTCAATTTCAAGGTGACGCAACGCCTGGTTATACTGCGTTTCTGTCTAAATGTATAGTGTCTAGAGCCATGGCATCATAATGATGGTAATAAGAGGTGGATTAATTCGGGTGGGACTGTGTAGGACTTCACTGAAGGCCCAGGCCCCAGAACCACGGCACGCTACTGGATTTAGATGACCATCCTACCCATGCTAGACTACGGAGACGTAATTTATAGATCGGCAGGTAAGGGTTCTCTCGAGTGGCTAGATCTTCTTTACCATTCAGCCATCAGATTTGCCACCAATGCTCCTTATAGGTCACTTCCCTGCACTCTATACTACTCTGGGAACTGGTCATCCCTGTATACCCGTCGGAAGACCCACTGGTTGATACTTATTTATAAAACCCTCTCAGGCCTCACTCCCCCCTATCTGAGATATCTACTGCAGCACTCATCCTCCACATACAACACCGTTCTGCCAGTAACATTCTGTTAAAGGTCCCCAAAGCGCACACATCCCTGGGTTGCGCCTCTTTTCAGTTCGCTGCAGCTAGCGACTGGAACGAGCTGCAACAAACACTCTTCATTCAAAGACTCATTCATGGACTGACAGTTGTGGCTGCTTCGCATGTATTGTTGTCACTACCTTCTTTCCCTTTGTGCTGTTGTTTTGTGCTGCAGCCATGTTGTGTTGCTGCCATGCTATGCTGTTGTCTTAGGTCTCTATTTATGCAGTGTTGTGGTGTCTCTCGTGTTGTGTGTTTTGTCCTATATTTAAATGTTTTATCCCAGCCCCCGTCCCCACAGGAGGTCTTTTGCCTTTTGGTAGGCCGTCATTGTAAATAAGAATTTGTTCTTAACTGACTTGCCTAGTTAACTAAAGGTTCAATAAAAAAATGTATACCTGTTGCTGAAATGTCGCGCCTTCTCCTCTGAAGGTCTTTACGATAATGGCTGATATGTAGATTTTTAAGTGGTTGATAATGTTTAAGTGTGCATTCATGAATTACATTTTTTTAAATTATGAAACTAATTTCTTGACTTTACAAACACTAATTTGACAATTTGGAACAGCGCATCATGCTCATTCAGGCTGGCACATTTTCTATCTTTGCAATCTCAAAGCCTACTGTCACGCAGATTCACAGACTAGCGGCAAATAAACTTGAGCAAAACAGAATCAGGAAATGAATGCCCACTTTCCATTGCTATTCAATGCAGATCCTGACTTCATTCCTCTTTGATCAACCTTTTTTGCCTCAGTTTGTGAATCTGGGCCAGTGATGAGGTTCTTTGTTTTACAGAAGAACCGCTGAACCGTTACTCAAAAAATGTAGAAGTGCCAGTACGGCGCTCCGGCTGGTAGGGGTGGTATCCAGAAGATATCCCTATTTAGTAAAAGACCAAGTCCATATTATGGCAAGAACAGCTTAAATAAGCAAAAAGAAACAACAGTCCATCATTCCTTTAAGACACGAAGGTCAGCCAATCTGGAATTTTTTAAAAAGTTTATTCAAGGGCAGTCGCAAAAACCATCAAGCGCTATGATGAAACTGGCTCCGCCACAGGAAAGGAAGACCCAGAGTTACCTCTGCTGCAGATGATACGTTCATTAGAGTTAACCGCACCTCAGATTGCAGCCCAAATAAATGCTTCACAGAGTTTAAGTAACAGACACATCTCAACATCAACTGTTCAGAGGCGACTGTGTGAATCAGGTCTTCATGGTCAAATTGCTGCAAAGAAACCACTACTAAAGGACACCAATAAGAAGAGACTTGCTTGGGCCAAGAAATACGAGCAATGGACGTTAGACCGTTGGAAATCTGTCCTTTGGTCTGATGAGTCCAAATTTGAGATTTTTGGTTCCAAATGCTGTGTCTTTGTGTCACACCCTGACCATAGTTTGCTTTGTATGTTTCTATGTTTGTTTGGTCTGGGTGTGATCTGAGTGGGCATTCTATGTTGTGTGTCTAGTTTGTCTGTTTCTGTGTTTGGCCTGATATGGTTCTCAATCAGAGGCAGGTGTTAGTCATTGTCTCTGATTGGGAACCATATTTAGGTAGCCTGGGTTTCACTGTGTGTTTGTGGGTGATTGTTCCTGTCTTTGTGTTTTGCACCAGATAGGGCTGGTTTGAGTTCTCACGTTTATTGTTTTCGTTAGTTTATTCATGTATAGCGTCTTCATTAAAGAAATATTAATAACCACCACGCTGCGTTTTGGTCCTCCTCTCCTTCACCACAAGAGAACCGTGACACTTTGTGAGTGAACGAATGATCTCCACATGTGTGGTTCCTACCGTGAAGCATTGAGGAGGAGTTGTGATGGTGTGGGGGTGCTTTGCTGGTGACACTGACTGATTTATTTAGAATTCAAAACACACTTAACCAGCACGGCTACCACAGCATTCTGAAGCGATCCGCCATCCCATCTCGTTTTGTTTTTCAACAGGACAATGAACCAAAACACACCTCCAGGCTGTGTAAGGGCTATTTGACAAAGAAGGAGAGTGATGGAGTGCTGCATTAGATGAACTGGCCTCCACAGTCACCTAACCTCCCACCCAATTGAGATGGTTTAGGATGATTTGGACTGCAGAGTGAAGGAAAAGCAGCCAACAAGTGGTCAGTATATGTGGGAACTTCTTCAAGACTGTTGGGAAAGTATTCCAGGTGAAGCTGGTTGAGAGAATGCCAAGAGTGTGAAAAGCTGTCATCATGGCAAAGGATGGCTATATATATTTTGATTTGTTTAACTCTTTTTGGTTACTACATGTGTGTTATTTCATAGTTTTGATGTCTTCACTATTATTCTACAATTTAGAAAATAGTAAAAACAAAGGAACCCTTGAATAAGTAGGTTTCAACTTTTAACTGGTACTGTACATTTTGGGATTTTTAAGTGAATGATGTGTGTGTATGCATGCCTCATGAGCTTAGTTAAACTGTCTTAACCCATCATCCATTATATTTATCAACTGGTTTTACTCCATTGTTTGTTTACAAACACTGTACATCTTCACAACATGGTTAAAAATCATTTTGATCTAATTTTAGTCAGTCCTTGCAACCATAGCTCTGTCTGAATTACATTTCTCCAGCTCCATCCCTCTGCTGTTTTACCCAAAAAAGTGTCTGGTGCCATTTTGTTTAAATCACAGATTGCTCATTTAACAAACTGGCAACTGCTTCTTCTTGGGCTTGTAGCCCAAGAGCTGTAGCTGTTCATGTTCAGTGCTTCACTTCAAATCAAAGTGGTTGAGTGACATGAGATAAGCACTTCCTGGCACAGCTGCCCTAGTTGCCTAGGCAGCTGGGTCACCAAGGTAACAAGAGTATGTTTGGGAAATAATCAATGGTTTTATTGCAAGGTAAAGTGGTGTCTAATTACCAACGCTGTGAGTAGGCAGGATTTGGGTGCTCATTTGCCCTAGGACAGTATTAATAAACACTGGCCCTTCAGTGGCCTCGGGTGGTAGAACAGTTGCTGCCACTGCCTTCAGAGCACATGTATAACGGTGTTGGTGTGGGTTTAAATCCAGTCCATCAGGGTTGGCGTCAATTCAAGAAGAAGAGATGGCCTGCAATCCCCAGCAGAGCCAGAGGCTGTGGTTCTTCTCGCGCTCCCTGGACTCAGTCTTTGACTTTGGCAGTCTGACCATCTCCAGGGCCAACGACAACCACTCCCTCTCCACAGAGAAGACCAGTGTCTCTACAGCCTTGGTCCAGGGGTGTGGCTCGATGGCCCTGCCTGACTTGGTCACCTCCTACCAGATGGAGCACACAGAGGGACCAGGGCAGCCAGGGGAGAGGGAAGCAGGCCCACCAGGAGACCTCAAACAGGACAGCAGTCAGAGCCCCCAGGAACAGTGAAGGGGAGCCGGAGGCTGCCTCTTGTCTGTGCTATTACCACGTGTTCCGGGAGGGCGAGCTGGCGGAGCTGATCAAGAGCCACGTCGAAGAGCTCCGCGTCCTTTCCTCCTGCTTCGACCATGCCAACTGGTGCGTGGTGGCCGAGAAGGTCCAGGTTTGGAAGATATGACTTGGTTTTAATAAGTTTGATTTGTATTTTTTTATAATTTATTCATTTTGCACCTCAAATGTGCAACACTTTTTAAAAGATATTTTGAATGTACTGTTCACATTCTTACTGTGTTTTAAGAGTTACTGTGTTTCGCAAATTTAATAGCACCTAATAAGCAGTATCCAGAGGGCCAGGATACTGCGTCCCAAATGGCACCCAAATGACTGCGTCCCAAATGGCACTCTATTCCCAAGACTTCTATCCTCAGTTCCAATGCTGCTATCGTTGGACCACCAATAACAATCAATGAAACATGTCTGCCAAGGATCTGCCTCATTTCAGTTTTCCCCTCCAAACTTTTGCTCTTCTGTTTTTAGCCACAACCCTTGAGACCATTAGTGGTGGAATTCAGGCTGTATTTGTCTTCAAATGTTCCACAATATACAAGGGGAATCAACCTTGCAGCAACGTTCTGTGATGTGTTGGTATCCCTTTCTATGGACCACCTGTGTATAATGGGTCATGTTCTAAGGAGCCATGTGCTGTTATTAAGAATTCTTAAGGCAAGTGCTATATAATTTCAATACTGTCTGTGTGATTTGTGTTAATATTTTGTCCAGCTGAACTAATAATTTTTTGGTCAAATGAACAGACACATCCTAGATGATACTGTGAAATGTTGCATTGTATGTATGTTGCTGCTTGCTGAATGTCAGTGGTTCGCACATGAATAGCTCTTGGGAAAACTTGAAACATGTCTGTAGTCAGTGAACCAGGGAGGTTGCCTGTCAGTGCAGTGCAACTGTTCTAGACCCACTTCTATGTTACTGGTAAAGAGATGGATATCACCCTAGCATACATAAAATGTAAGGTTTACTTTTTAAAAGTGAACATTTTTAAGTATAATTTGTTCGTGTATGATTTTGTTTACCCCATTTTTAATAAATATTTTTTATGAATCTCCTTATTGCTTTATTGGTCCTAATCAAATGTTTATTCTGCCAATGTTTTCAATTTCCTGATACGCCGTGGCCAGGGATGCGGGTACAGAACAACATTAACTGTCTCAGAGACATTTAATAGACTACACTACATAATACTGTTCGTGCGATCCTGTGGCACGCCAGGGAACTACATTAACTCAGCAAAAATAGAAGTCCCTTTTTCAGAACCCTGTCTTTCAAAGATCATTTGTAAAAATCCAAATAACTTCACAGATCTTCATTGTAAAGGGTTTAAACACTTTCCCATGCTTGTTCAATGAACCGTAAACAATTAATGAACATGCACCTGTGGAACGGTCGTTAAGACACTAACAGCTTACAGACTGTAGGCAATTAAGGTCACAGTTATGAAAACTTAGGACACTAAAGAGGCCTTTCTACTGACTCGAAAAACACAAAGAAAGATGCCCAGGATCCCTGCTCATCTGCGTGAATGTGCCTTAGGCATGCTGCAAGGAGGCATGAGGACTGCAGATGTGGCCAGGGCAATAAATTGCAATGTCCGTACTGTGAGACGCCTAAGACAGCGCTACAGATGACATGTAACAACACCTGCACAGGATCGGTACATCCGAACATCACACCTGTGGGACAGGTACAGGATGGCAATAACAACTGCCCGAGTTACACCAGGAACGCACAATTCCTCCATCAGTGCTCAGGCTGTCTGCAATAGGCTGAGAGAGGCTGGACTGTAGGCCTGTTGTCTGGTGAGGACCTGCCTTACATCACCGGCAACAACGTTGCCTATGGGCACAAACCCACCGTCGCTGGATCAGACCGGACTGGCAAAAAGTGCTCTTCACTAACGAGTTGCGATTTTGTCTCACCAGGGGATTCAGATTCGCCTTTATCGTCTAAGGAATGAGCATTCCACCGAGGCCTCTACTCTGGAGCGAGATCGATTTGGAGGTGGAGGGTCCGTCATGGTCTGGGGCGGTGTGTCCCAGCATCATCGGACTGAGCTTGTTGTCATTGCAGGCCATTTTTTTCTTGCTCTGCAAGGGCCACGGCTTTTGTTGGGCGTTAGGTAACGCTGCTTTGTGGGAAGGCAGTTGTCGATATGTGCAGAAGGTCCTTGGTTTGAGTCCAGGTTGGGGAAAGAAGAGGGATGGAAGCAATACATTTGCACTATCGCTAACACAACTGATTCAAATAAAGGCTTGATGTTGAGTTGATTAGTAGAATCAAGTGAGTTAGTGCTAGTGTAGCTGGGGATATGTGAAATTCACTCCTTTTTTAATAGTGCGGTGGGTTCAAATGCTTTAGGAGGGCAGTCACATCTGTTTGCGAGGCAGAGGTCCTGAGTTTGAAACGCGGTATGAGCTGAATAGCCTTGGTTTCATGCATGTTAACATTAGAAGCCTCCTCCCTAAATTTGTTCTATTCACTGCTTTAGCACACTCTGCCAACCCGGATGTTCTAGCTGTGTCTGAATCCTGGCTTAGGAAGACCACCAAAAATTCAGAAATTTTAATTCCAAACTACAACATTTTCAGACAAGATAGAACTGCCAAAGGGGGCGGTGTTGCAATCTACTGCAAAGACAGCCTGCAGAGTTCTGTCCTACTATCCAGGTCTGTACCCAAACAATTTGAACTTCTACTTTTAAAAATCCACCTCTCTAAAAACAAGTCTCTCACCGTTGCCGCCTGCTATAGACCATCCTCTGCCCCCAGCTGTGCTCTGGACACCATATGTGAACTGATTGCCCCCAATCTATCTTCAGAGTTTGTGCTGCTAGGCGACCTAAACTGGAACATGCTTAACACCCCAGCCATCCTACAATCTAAACTTGATGCCCTCAATCTCACACAAATTATCAATGAACCTACCAGGTACCTCCCCAAAGCCTTAAACACGGACACCCTCATAGATATCATCCTAACCAACTTCCCCTCTAAATACACCTCTGCTGTCTTCAACCAAGATCTCAGCGATCACTGCCTCATTGTCTGCATCTGTAATGGGTCAGCGGTCAAACGACCTCCACTCATCACTGTAAAACGCTCCCTGAAACACTTCTGCGAGCAGGCCTTTCTAATCGACCTGGCCGGGGTATCCTGGAAGGATATTGATCTCATCCCGTCAGTAGAGGATGCCTGGATATTTTTTTTAAATGCCTTCCTAACCATCTTAAATAAACATGCCCCATTCAAGACATTTAGAACCAGGAACAGATATAGCCCTTGGTTCTCCCCAGACCTGACTGCCCTTAACCAACACAAAAACATCCTATGGCGTTCTGCATTAGCATCGAACAGCCCCCGTGATATGCAGCTGTTCAGGGAAGCTAGAAATCATTATACACAGGCAGTTAGAAAAGCCAAGGCTAGCTTTTTCAAGCAGAAATTTGCTTCCTGCAACACTAACTCAAAAAAGTTCTGGGACACTGTAAAGTCCATGGAGAATAAGAACACCTCCTCCCAGCTGCCCACTGCACTGAAGATAGGAAACACTGTCACCACTGATAAATCCACCATAATTGAGAATTTCAATAAGCATTTTTCAGGCAGGCCATGCTTTCCACCTGGCTACTCCTACCCCGGTCAACAGCACTGCACCCCCAACAGCAACTCGCCCAAGCCTTCCCCATTTCTCCTTCTCCCAAATCCATTCAGCTGATGTTCTGAAAGAGCTGCAAAATCTGGACCCCTACAAATCAGCCGGGCTAGATAATCTGGACCCTTTCTTTCTAAAATTATCTGCCGAAATTGTTGCCACCCCTATTACTAACCTGTTCAACCTCTCTTTCGTGTCGTCTGAGATTCCCAAAGATTGGAAAGCAGCTGCGGTCATCCCCCTCTTCAAAGGGGGGGACACTCTTGACCCAAACTGCTACAGACCTATATCTATCCTACCGCGCCTTTCTAAGGTCTTCGAAAGTCAAGTCAACAAACAGATTACCGACCATTTCGAATCTCACCATACCTTCTCTGCTATGCAATCTGGTTTCAGAGCTGGTCATGGGTGCACCTCAGCCACGCTCAAGGTCCTAAACGATATCTTAACCGCCATCGATAAGAAACATTACTGTGCAGCCGTATTCATTGATCTGGCCAAGGCTTTCGACTCTGTCAATCACCACATCCTCATCGGCAGACTCGACAGCCTTTGTTTCTCAAATGATTGCCTCGCCTGGTTCACCAACTACTTCTCTGATAGAGTTCAGTGTGTCAAATCGGAGGGTCTGCTGTCCGGACCTCTGGCAGTCTCTATGGGGGTGCCACAGGGTTCAATATTTGGACCGACTCTCTTCTCTGTATACATCAATGAGGTCGCTCTTGCTGCTGGTGAGTCTCTGATCCACCTCTACGCAGACAACACCATTCTGTATACTTCCGGCCCTTCTTTGGACACTGTGTTAACAACCCTCCAGGCAAGCTTCAATGCCATACAACTCTCCTTCCGTGGCCTCCAATTGCTCTTAAATACAAGTAAAACTAAATGCATGCTCTTCAACCGATCGCTACCTGCACCCGCCTGTCCAACATCACTACTCTGGTCGGCTCTGACTTAGAATACGTGGACAACTACAAATACTTAGGTGTCTGGTTAGACTGTAAACTCTCCTTCCAGACCCATATCAAACATCTCCAATCCAAAGTTAAATCTAGAATTGGCTTCCTATTTCGCAACAAAGCATCCTTCACTCATGCTGCCAAACATACCCTTGTAAAACTGACCATCCTACCAATCCTCGACTTTGGCGATGTCATTTACAAAATAGCCTCCAATACCCTACTCAACAAATTGGATGCAGTCTATCACAGTGCAATCCGTTTTGTCACCAAAGCCCCATATACTACCCACCATTGCGACCTGTACGCTCTCGTTGGCTGGCCCTCGCTTCATACACATCGCCAAACCCACTGGCTCCATGTCATCTACAAGACCCTGCTAGGTAAAGTCCCCCCTTATCTCAGCTCGCTGGTCACCATAGCATCTCCCACCTGTAGCACACGCTCCAGCAGGTATATCTCTCTAGTCACCCCCAAAACCAATTCTTTCTTTGGCCGCCTCTCCTTCCAGTTCTCTGCTGCCAATGACTGGAACGAACTACAAAAATCTCTGAAACTGGAAACACTTATCTCCCTCACTAGCTTTAAGCACCAACTGTCAGAGCAGCTCACAGATTACTGCACCTGTACATAGCCCACCTATAATTTAGCCCAAACAACTACCTCTTTCCCAACTGTATTTCATTTAAATTTATTTATTTTGCTCCTTTGCACCCCATTATTTTTATTTCTACTTTGCACATTCTTCCGTTGCAAAACTACCATTCCAGTGTTTTACTTGCTATATTGTATTTACTTTGCCACCATGGCCTTTTTTGCCTTTACCTCCCTTCTCACCTCATTTGCTCACATTGTATATAGACTTGTTTATACTGTATTATTGACTGTATGTTTGTTTTACTCCATGTGTAACTCTGTGTCGTTGTATCTGTCGAACTGCTTTGCTTTATCTTGGCCAGGTCGCAATTGTAAATGAGACCTTGTTCTCAACTTGCCTACCTGGTTAAATAAAGGTAAAATAAAAAAATAAATTTAAAAAATCAGGGGAAAGAGGGACTTGCTAAGCAAGCAGCGTGACATCCTTTACAATGGTGCCGCTAGACTCGGATCTACTCTCCGCTCGACTGCTGGGGTTGCTGTGGAGTGGGTTTGGGGTGTGAATGTAGCAGATGGGGAAGCTCTGTGAAACTCACTCCTCAGCCTGAAGTGTTGACCCTTGGACCATTGAAGAAGGCCTTTTGCAATTGGTTGGAATGCTTCAGGAGGGCAGTCTGTGTGTTTGTGATGCAGAGGTCCTGAGTTCTAGTCTCGGTATGAGCCGATCATGGGGAAGTCTGTTCTCTAAGCAAGCAGCTTGACCGTGACGTCCTTTATATTAGGGCAAACATTAAACGTGCAACCGTTTGTGTCCCCAGGATTGGGAAACACTGACCCAACTCACCCTGCTCAGTCAGCCGCAGCCTCCCCAGCTTGTCATCCCAGTGAGGTTCGACTCCAGCATCGTACAGTACCAGATCTGGACGAAACGTCTATAGCAGCCAGGGGGTATGGGTCTCAACTATCCCACAAAACAAACAATAATGTTGTGTTTATCAGTAGAACTTTAGCATGTCTGAATTACATTTCTACCTCACGGGAGAGACAGTTGATAAAAACATAAAAAAGTAAGTCTAGCCTGATTGTGGGAGAAAACAGAATGCATAGGGCATTAAGCTCACTGGCTATCCTCAGAACTGACATTGCAAAAGTCAATGATTCTCTGTAATACTATACATGTAATGGGTTTCATGTCCAGGGATGCTTCGCAAATTGCACCCTATGTAGTGCACTAATTTTGACCAGGAAAATAATTAGTTTACGCGTTTAGATAATTGATGTCAAAGGTTAATAAATTACATTTTATCTTTGTAATTTCAGAAAGTTGGGGGGGGGTATGCTAAATCCAGTGAGCTCAAAGTATTGGGACGGTGACAATATGTTTTTTGTCTCTGTACTCCAGCACTTTGAATTTGAAATGATACAATGACTTGTAGTTCAGACTGTCAACTTTAGTTTGAAGGTATTTTCATCCATATCGGGTGAAACGTTTAGAAATTGCAGCACTTTTTGTACATAGTCCCCCAATGTTAGGGGACCAAAGGTAATGGGAACAATTCACTTACAGTATGTGTAGTAAAAGGTTAAGTATTTGATCCCATAATAATAGCATGCAATGACTACATCAAGCTTGTGACTCTACACATTTATTGGATGCATTTGCTGTTTGTTTTGGTTGTGTTTCATTTCTATTGGGCACAAAAAAAATTGAATGTTAAATCATTTGTTGTCATTTTGGAGTCACTTTTATTGTAAATAAGAATAAAATGTTTCTAAATACTTCTACGTTATTGTGGATGCTACCATGATTACGGATCATCCTGAATGAATTGTTAATAATGATCAGTGAGAAAGTTAGAGGCATAACTACCATACCCCCTATTACAGGCTTTGGTTTTTCCATTTATATTTCGAGGCTGGATGTTAGTACGTTGGCCGCACCGATTGGTGTCACCTCGTTAGTATGTTTTACACCTGTGCTGGTTTGTCATCTCGTTTGTCAGAAGGTGTTTCCTCCTGTGTTTAAAAGCATCTGTCCCAGTGCTCGAGTTGGCTTGAGAGATATGAAGGGTTAACGTGTTAACGGTACAGGTTCCCCTAGGGGTACCACACCCCCCCGCTTAACTGAAACAGTGGCGCACAGAATGCAAAAATATTCTTAGAAATATTTAACCTCCACACATTAACAAGTCCAATAGCTCAAATGAAAGATAAACACCTTGTTCATCTAGCCAGTGTGTCAGATTTCTAAAATGTTTTACGGTGAAAACATAGCACATATTTATGTCAAACCACCACCAAAGACACAGCCGATATACAGCCATTTTGTCGAACTAAAGATGCAATCACAAACGCAGGATTAAAGGAAAAATAATTCACTAACCTTTTGAAAATCTTCATCAGATGACAGTAATAGGACATGTTACACAGTACATTTCCGTTTTTTTCAATAATATGCAATTTATATCCATAAATCACCGTTTACATTGACGTCATGATCAGAAAATGCTAAAAAATGTCCGGAGAAATTATAGATATCTCCGCCAGATAACGCCAGATAACAGCAATACACATCATAAACTTTGACTAAATATACACGTTCTACATATAGTTAGAAAGATACACTGCTTCTTAATGCAATCGCTTTGTCACATTTCTTTTTAACGTTACAGAAATCGTTCATTTTTCAATAATCTGAGACGGCGTTCAGACATAAGCAATATTTCTCTGCTATGTTGGAGTCAACAGAAACACAAAATTACAACATAAATATTCCCTTACCTTTGATGGTCTTCGATCAGAATGTAGTGGAATAAGTCATACTTACCCAAAACATTGTTTGGTTTCAAGTCGTGTGTCTTTGTATTAGCATATGCTGCAAATTCCAGCTGAAATACTACCAAAAATTACTTCTGGTCACAAACAGTTGCGCATCAAAACTTCAAAATTACATATTATATGTCGACTAAACTGGTCAAACTAAGTGCAGAATCAAGCTTTAGGATGTTCTAAACGTACAAAACAATGATCTAATCTATCGGACATTCTTGCTTGCTCTCAGGCATTCTGGAACGAAGGGACGTCTCTCCAAAATGCGCGCTCTCCTGACTTGGTATTTTCTCGCGACACTCAGTCTTTTGCCTCCCAAAGGGTCAAAACCCGTGGGATTTGCACAATTAAACGCTGTACTGAATGAGGACATCTAGTGGAAGACATAGAAAGTGTCTCCAGATCCATAGCTGGTTGGGAAAGGTGGGGGCGATGATGTCAAAGTTGCCCCAAGTTTCAGGCTCCCAAAAATAGTTTGGGAGATTGCCTGCCCTGTGAGTTCTGCTGTACTTAATTCAAACGGTTTTAGAAGCTTTAGAGTGTTTTCTATTCAATAATAATTATTATATGCATATATTAGCAATTTTGGACAGATTTTTTTTCAGTTTACTATGGGCACGCAATTAATCCAAAGGGGGCAGTATTGTCCCGAGCCTTAACTGGACCTTTAGTTGGCTTGCCGTATTTGGTTAAAAAAAAATGTAATCCTTCATCTGATCTTCCATGTTTTTGTGTTGCTTCACCTTTTTGGTTTGCTTTCTTTTAAGTTTGGTGTGGGTTTTATTTTGTTTACCTCTTCTTGGGCAAATGTAGTGGGCGCTCATGGTGGTGACTTTTAGGTCCTATTTCTTGTTGCAAGTCAACTTTCAGTGGACACCCCCATGAGTGTCTCCTAGAACCCCACCTGTCTCATTTATTAGTTCACCAAAAATGTCTCTCAAACAGAATGGGTTTCTTCACTTCATCGCAGTGCTAGAGGCCTCACTACAGACCCGGGTTCGATCCCGGGCTGTATCACAACTGGCCGTGATCAGGATCCCATAGGGCAGTGTACAATTAGCCCAGCGTCGTCCAGGGAAGGTATGGCTCTACTTGGCTCATCGCAATCTAGCGACTCCTTGTGATGGGTCGAGCGCCTGCAGTCGTCAGTTGAACGGTGTTTCCTCCAACACATTGGTGCGGCTGGCTTCTGGGATAAGCGGGCGGGTGTTAAGAAGCGTGGTTTGTTTCAGAGGACCTTCGCCTCCAGAGCCCGTTGGGGAGTTGCAGCGATGAGACAAGATCGAAATTGGGGTGACAAAGGGGGTAAAATACAACATTTTTTATATAAATAAAAAATATATACATCTTTTTTTTCAAAGCCATGGACTTTAAGCCTTTAGAAAACCCTACATGGGATATGCTAGACTATATATATGAAGGCAAATCTTCTCATCATTGCAAAGCATTATTCAAAAGCAGTTGTCAAAGAGTTTGTCTGTACTGCTTTGGTGGAGGAGGAAATCCTTCCATAGAGGAAGGATGATGAAAATGGTCCTACGGGTGGTAGAATACACTCCATAGATGTACAACTGAGAATGACCATGCTGGTCATTTATGAACATTTGAACATCTTGGCCATGTTCTGTTATAATCTCCACCCGGCACAGCCAGAAGAGGACTGACCACCCCACATAGCCTGGTTCCTCTCTAGGTTTCTTCCTAGGTTTTGGCCTTTCTAGGGAGTTTTTCCTAGCTACGTGCTTCTACACCTGCATTGCTTGCTGTTTGGGGTTTTAGGCTGGGTTTCTGTACAGCACTTTGAGATATCAGCTGATGTACGAAGGGCTATATAAATAAATTTGATTTGATTTGATTTAGAACTAAAGGCAAAATGGGTACAACAGAAATTAGAGCTTGAGCTCAAGGAAAGAGAAAGAGAACGTGCAGCCAGACAACAAGAACAGGAATGTGAGCATGCCATTCGATTAAGAGAGAGAGATCTGGTAGCACTCCAAATCCAGTCAGGCCATCCTGCAACCTCAACAGTGTTTCATCTTAGCCGATTTGTACCGCCTTTAAACGAAAAGGAGGTTGACGTATATTTTACTCTGTTTGAGCGGATTGCCACATCCCTAAAATGGCCGCAAGGTATTTGGTCACCGATCCTGCAAAGTGTTCTTGTGGGAAAAGCCCAAAGTGTAATCTGCTTTATCTCTTGACCAGAGTTCAGATTATGACACTGTTAAAGCTGCTATCCTTCTGGCTTACGAGTTGGTCATAGAGGCATACAGGCAACAATTCCGTAAATTACGGATGTTGAGTCTGCAAGGGAACAAGCTGGTAATTTTGATCGGATGTGTGGTTCTCAAGAGGTCAAGGACCTTGAGGATACAAAGACACTCATACTTCTCGAGCAGTTCAAGAATTACCTTCACGGAAGTGTTGCTACCTACATTTATGAGCACAAGGATCTCACTCTTGAGAAAGCTGCAGTTCTTGCAGATTTTGTGTTGACACATAAAACTACTGTAACAAAAAAGCACCCAGTAGTTATACCCACGCAAAAGGCAATACGGAGGAGACACCACCTACTGCGAGGTGTCAGTCTTTTTCTATAGTGCCCCAAGATAAAGATCGGCAGAAAACTGTTTTTTCATATCTGCCAGTTTGTCATTACTGCCGTGAGAAAGGACATACAGTTGAAGTCGGAAGTTTACATACACCTTAGCCAAAAACATTTAAACTCAGTTTTTCACAATTCCTGACATTTAATCCAAGTACAAATGCGGTGTCTTAGGTCAGTTAAGATCACTACTTTATTTTAAGAATTTGAAATGTCAGAATAATAGAGTGATTTATTTCCGCTTTTATTTCTTTCATCACATTCCCAGTGGGTCAGCAGTTTACATACACTCAATTAGTATTTGGTAGCATTGCCTTTAAATTGTAGCTTCCACAAGCTTCCCACAATAAATTGGGGGAATTTTGGCCTATTCCTCCTGACAGAGCTGGAGTAACTGAGTCAGGTTTGCAGGCCTCCTTGCACACGCTTTTTCAGTTCTGCCCACAAATGTTCAATAGGATTGAGGTCAGGGCTTTGTGATGGCCACTCCAATACCTTGACTTTGTTGTCCATAAGCCATTTTGCCACAACTTTGGAATTATGCTTGGGGTCATTGTCCATTTGGAAGAGCCATTTGCGACCAAGCTTTAACTTCCTGACTGATGTCTTGAGATGTTGCTTCAATATATCCACATAATTTTCTTTCCTCGTGATGCAGTCTATTTTGTGAAGTGCACCAGTCCCTCCTGCAGCAAAGCACCTCCACAACATGATGCTGCCACCCCCGTCCTTCACGGTTGGGATGGTGTTCTGCAGCTTGCAAGCCTCCCCCTTTTTCCTCCAAACAACGATGATCATTATGGCCAAACAGTTCTATTTTTGTTTCATCAGACCAGAGGACATTTCTCCAAAAAGTACGATCTTTGTCCCCATGTGCAGTTGCAATCCGTAGTCTGGCTTTTTATGGCGGTTTTGGAGTGGCTTCATCCTTGCTGAGCGGCCTTTCAGGTTATGTCGATATAGGAATCGTTTTACTGTCGATACAGATACTTTTGTACTCATTTCCTCCAGCATCTTCACAAGGTCCTTTGCTGTTGTTCTGGGATTGATTTGCACTTTTCGCACAAAAGTACGCTCATCTCTAGGAGACAGAACGCGTCTCCTTCTTGAGGGGTATGACAGCTGCGTGGTCCCATGGTATTTATACTTGTGTGCTATTGCTTGTACAGATGAACGTGGTACCTTCAGGCATTTGGACATTTCTCCCAACGATGAACCAGACTTGTGCAGGTCTACAATCTTGGTTGATTTCTTTTGATTTTCCCATGATGTCAAGCAAAGAGGCACTGAGTTTGGAGGTAGGTCTTGAAGTACATCCACAGGTACACCTCCAATTGACTCAAATTATGTAAATTGTGTAAATTAGCCTATCAGAAGCTTCTAAAGCCATGACATTATTTTACAAGCTGTTTAAAGGCACAGTCAACTTAGTGTATGTAAACTTCTGTGACCCACTGGAATTGTGATACAGTGAATTATAAGTGAAATCTGTCTGTAAACAATTGTTGGAAAAATTACTTGTGTCATGCACAAAGTAGATGTTCTAACCGACTTGCCAAAACTATAGTTTGTTAACAAGAAATTTGTGGAGTTGTTGAAATACGAGTTTTAATGACTCCAACCTTAGTGAATGTGAACTTCCAACTTCAGCTGTCTATGCAGGCCTCAGCCACTACCATGAGAGAACTTGATTCAGTGTATCATGCAGCCCTCAGGTTCATTACAAATCTAAATGTCTAACGCATCATTGTGATCTCTACAGCGCTGTTGGCTGGTCGTCATTGACCTTGCGTAGGCTTAAACACTGGTATACACTGATTTATAAGGCCATATTGGGTAAAATGCAATTTTATCTCTGTTCTTTTTTAGTCAGGTCTGTAAATAAATATAAATTACGGTCCCATTCTTATTTGCTCCTAACAGTACCAAAAATTAGAACAGGTCATGGTAGAAATAGTTTTGGTTACTTAGCTCCGTGGTCCTGGAATTCTCTCCTGAAAATTAAAACATTTGATGATCTAGTTTCATTGATGGAGTTTCAACACTTGATCGATGTATTTATCAAAGAAGAGTGTAATTGTCTTTAGGCAAGACTTTTGTGTTTTTAACGTGAAATGTTTTTGTTGTACGTGTGTTTAATGTTGTGTTAGTGTATGTCAGTTGTTTTGTCCCCCTGCTGCTATTGGACCAGGTCTCTCTTGGAAAAGAGATGTTATCTCAATGAGAAAAACCTGTTTAAATTAAGGTAAAAAAATATATGTTGTCACATGCGCCATGAAATACTTACTTACGAGCCCTTAACCGACAATGCAGTTCAAGATATAGAGTTAAGAAAATATTTACTAAATAAACTAAAGTAACAAATTTAATAAAAGTAACACGAAATAACAATAACGAGGCTATATACAGAGGTACCAGTACCGAGCCAATGTGCGAGGGTACAGGTTAGTGGAGGTAATTTGTAGAGTGACTATGCATGGATAATAAACAGCGAGGTGGCCATTTGATTAATTGTTTACCAGTCTTATGGCTTGGGGGTTGAAGCTGTTAAGGAGCCTTATATGTAATAGTCAATGTAGGTTTTCCCAGAATAAAAGCTTTTTAACAAACCCTTTGGTCCCTGTGGACCAATTTGGGTAAGTAAGTCTCGAGACATGACATTTTGGAACACAGTTTCATATCTGTGTTTGTGAAAATACTGGGTGGAATCCTTAGTGCTGTATTCACATCACTCCCAAAATAACCTTTGTGAATGGCTGTATTAAAGGGATACTTCAGGATTTTGGAAATGATCTCCCAAGAGTCAGATGAACTCGTGGATACCATTTTTATGTCTCTGTGTAGAGTATGAAGGAAGTTAGAGGTAGTTTTTCGAGCCAATGCTAACTAGCATTAGTTCAATGACTGGAAGTCTACAGGTATCTGCTAGCATTGTGGATCTAATTGATTCCAACATTTTAAAAAGACCCCAGGAGGAATACCTTCTCATCCAGCTGATTTGCCATTATTATACCTATTTCTATAAAAGAGGAGTTCTTAATTATTTTAGAAAGGACTTAGTCTGGCTTGGTGTGGATTTACAATCAGAGGTGTACAGTTATTTATAGAAGCGGGAGAATCTTTGATTTATTTGGGTTCAGATTCAATAGTTGCTATACCAGCTAATTGATCATTACTGCATAACCTTTTGGCAAGTAAACAACTGGGAAGTAATGGTTGAGTCTTACTCAATGGATGG
Organism: Oncorhynchus tshawytscha; assembly: GCF_018296145.1. Taxonomy (NCBI): domain Eukaryota; kingdom Metazoa; phylum Chordata; class Actinopteri; order Salmoniformes; family Salmonidae; genus Oncorhynchus; species Oncorhynchus tshawytscha. The sequence continues at coordinate 184,169 of NC_056445.1, forward strand.
CAAATTCTGCTCTCTGTCTCATCAGTAAAAAAAGATGTCTTGACTCTGGAAAGAGTAATGGCTACCTGGTCTGAAAAAGTATTTGTTGAGAATGCTCTAACACAGATAACATTTCCAAATCTTCTTTAATTGTGATTTATTCAACCCAGATGCAAATGCAGTTGCATAATTTTTCATAAAACCTTTAGTGCCATCCCATAGATTGTGGGGGTCATCGACTTAATTCATAATGATCAATAAAAATGAAGTTAGTTTCAACTTTTTAAATTTCAAATTGATCACAGAATGTAGGATTTTTTTGTAATGAAATGTTGAGACGTCATCTTGTGGAGATTCTGAAAATTGAAGTTGGTAGTAAGCATGGTAGTCAGACGAGCTCATATGTATAATTTATATTTAGTTGATGCAAGAAAATAGAGGTGTAGATAATAGTATGAAATCGATTAGTCTAAATTATTTATGCCTGTTTGAGTAGAATGTGTACTCTTTGGCTTTTGGATTATGTGCTCGCCAGGCATCAAATGAAATACAATTTTATTAGTCACATACACATGGTTAGCAGATGTTACTGCGAGTGTAGCGAAATGCTTGTCATTCTAGTTCTGACAGTGCAGCAGTGTCTAACTAGTAATCTAACAATTCCACAACAACTACCTAATACACACAAATCTAAGTAAACATTCATGATGGAATAAGAATATATAAATATATGGACCAAGCGGCATAGGCAAGATGCAATAGATGGTATAAAATACAGTTTATACATATGGGATGAGTAATTCAAGATATGTAAACATCATTATTAAAGTGACTAGTGATCCATTTGTTAGAGTGGCCAATGATTTCAAGTCTGTATGTAGGCAGCAGCCTCTGCGTTAGTGATGGCTGTTTAACAGTCTAATGGCCCTGAGGTATAAGCTATTTTTCAGTCTCTCGGTCCCAGCTTTGATGCACCTGTACTGACCTCACCTTCTGGATGAGGTTGTAATCAGAGAGTATATGCTGGAGAGCCTTGGTTGCATGTGGATTGTAGTTGATTTGTCCCACTTGTTCAAAAAGGCACTCATATCGATCGATCCCAATAACCAGATGGAATTCAGTTCATTCTAATAATATGCTATTCAGATTTTTTTTTAAACATAGGAAAATATTAACTTGGATAGTACACATGAATAAAGTCAATTTTCTTTTCACTATGGATACATTTAAGGAAATGGATTCTCCCCTCTTGGTCTTCGCCTTTACCCAAGATGGTAACTTGAGTTACTTATGTATCATTATGATTACACCTTTAGATTTGTTTGGGGCTGATGAAACGCAGCCAGTTTGTACAAATGGTTCTCAATTCTATGTGAGTCCTTTTGGAGCAGGGATGTTTCTTGGAGCATTGCTATATCAACATGGTTTCTTGCTAGGATGTTTAATAGGACAGTCTAGGCCTTTCAAATTCCAAGAGAGAATAGTTAGCGTTGCCATTGTAAAAAAAGGATCATTAAGGATGTAATTGTTATCTTTAGTGTTAATAAGCCCATGGATGTGAACCAAAAGGCAGGACCCAAAGGGAAACCCACCCATTGATCATTCCCCATCCAGAACCCACCCATTGGTCATTCCCTAACCAGAACCACCCACCCTGCAATGTTTATCGGCTTCCCCTACCCAAACAGTTCATAAAAAAGATTGCTCATGAAGGAAGTTGGGTTGCCTACTTCCACACCAGTTTCAAGTCCTGTGACCTGCACATTGAATTGACTGAATTATTTTTGAGTGATTCGGTTTTCTTTTTTAGCAGGTTGATTTCCCCTTCCAACTTCTATTGCAATGTTTCCCGGTCACATAGGCCACTGTCTCAAAACTTTCCACTTTAGTTGAGTAGGTATCCACTTTAGAAATGAGCAGTGAAAGAGATTCATTGATTGGTTTTAATTGCAAGTCGAGGGCAGAGTTAACTTCCTCACGAATAAACTCTCAGAAAGGAGTGGCCAACTCTCTATTGTCGGGTGTTGATAGCTGCCATGTTCCCACAGGTGAATTGTGAATGGACAGATTATGCTACCTGCTGGAGTGAAATAGAGCTACTGTTGCTCCTTGTAATACAGTGAATGTCCCACACCTTAATGTGATGTTATATACACTACCGTTCAAAAGTTTGGGGTCACATAGAAATATCTTTGTTTTTGAAAGAAAAGCTTTTTTTTGTCCATTAAAATAACATAAAATGTATCAAATACAGTGTAGTGTATTGTTAATGTTGTAAATGACTATTGTAGCTGGAAACTGATGATTTTTTTATGGAATATCTACATAGGCGTACAGAGGCCCATTATCAGCAACCATCACTCCTGTGTTCCAATGGCATGTTGTGTTAGCTAATCCAAGTTGATCATTTTAAAAGGCTAATTGATCATTAAAAAAACATTTTGCAATTATGTTAGCACAGCTGAAAACTGTTGTTTTGATTAAAGAAGCAATAAAATTGGCCTTCTTTAGACGAGTTGAGTGTCTGGAGCATCAGCATTTGTGGGTTCGATTACAGGCTCAAAATGGCCAGAAACAAATTTCTTCTGAAACTTGTCAGTCTATTCTTGTTCTGAGAAATGAAAGCTATTTCATGCGAGAAATTGCCAAGAAACTGAAGATGTCTTACAACGCTGTGTACTACTCCCTTCACAGAACAGCGCAAACTGGCTCTAACCAGAATAGAAAGAGGAGTGGGAGGCCCCGGTGCACAACTGAGCAAGAGGACAAGTACATTAGTGTGTCTAGTTTGAGAAACAGACGCCTCACAAGTCCTCAAATGGCAGCTTCATTTAATAGTACCTGCAAAACACCAGTCTCAACGTCAACAGTAAAGAGGAGACTCCAGGATGCTGGCTTTCTAGACAGAAAATGTGCTTTTCTTTCAAAAACAAGGACATTTCTAAGTGACCCCAAACTTTTGAACGGTAGTGTATGTTGACAATTATTTTAAAATAACTGGAACTCCCCCCAAAAAAAAAAAAAAAAATCCTTATTCTCTTTCATACTGGCTTAAGGAATCCATCATCTTAAGATTTAAAGTAATGCAATTACTACGACTAACTTTATTTAAAAAATCTATGGCTATAACTGTCCAATATTACTTTAAGTTCACAGGCACTATCACTTGCCTGTGATCTTGTTGTCATTGCTTAATATATTATAATCCTCTTTAGTTAAAGGAGAAGGAAGAGTTTTGGTTTTCTTTGGAATATGAACTTTAGACCTAGATGAGTCATTCTTTGTGCATTTGTATGAGCACAGATTACTTTTGTCTTTATAGGATTAAATGCATGTGTCTAAGAAAGACTGTAATAACCAGCCTTTCAAAACACAGCCCCTCCCTGAAAAATGATTTCTATTTGGTTAGTAGAGACCCTACACTCTTAGAAAAAAGGTTTCAAAAGGGTTCTTTGGCTTTCCCCATAGAAGCATACGTGTTGGTTCTACATGGAACCCAAAAGGGTTCTTCAAAGGGTTCTCATATGGGGACAGCCGAAGAACCCTTTTTGGTTCTAGATAGCAAATCTTTTCAAAGAAAGTATTATTTTCCACCCCAGTTCGAGACAGGTAAAGTGTTCTCTACAGTCCAATATGTATTTCATTTGCAGTGTAGTGCATTGGGGGCCAATGGATTTGGCAGAGCAAAAAGGCCAGACGCACTCTAATCAAGACAAATGCCAAGAACAGGTATGCCTGTCTGTAAGCACACTAATGACAAACCAGATTTCCATTGCATCTTGGTGTCTCATGGTAATATTGGCATGTGTGTCAAGTGCACAATGACGCCAGACCCTCCTAATTAACATTCCAAACCTTAATTCCTCTCACTTCTTACCTTTTTTATCCAAGATCTTACTGGAGACCAGTGTGTGGACTAAAATATGAAATCATATTTATATGGTTTTGGTACACATATTTGAAGATAGGCTGACAACATTACATGCTAAAACAGTAGCTGTTCATGGTGCTGATATGTGTTCCACTGTTCAAATGTCATCATAAAGCTAGCAGCATGACCTAGCTTTTTGTCCAAACTCACCTGTGTGGTATTCCAGAGACTAGTGAGTAGACTGGCATCGGCACCTATAATAGTGTTTTCGCTATATGCCATTTATAGGCCTACAGAATGTGAGCAGTAGAAAGCGCTGCTGGGCATATAGACCTCCACGCCCCATGAAATGACACCAAATATATATTCTACAGACCCTACTGAGTACTCCCAACCCCACTTTTACATCAGCACAAGTACGTTTTTTCACTATAAGCCTATATGTAATGCATACACAGTGATTTGCATTGTTGCCAATTTAATGGGCAGAGTAAAAGGCCAGCAACACTCCGCATTATTTAGTGCCCCATGAAATGACACCACGTTCTACAGACCCTACTGAGTACTCCCAAACCCACATTTGGGGGGCAAAAATAACACTATAAGGGCAATATTGTCACATACCAGTCTGAACATTGTATTTTTAAATAGTGGTCTTAAATAAATAAAAAACTTATTTTTGTTGGGTACTTTTTACACCTTTTTCTCCCCAATTGGTAGTTAGTCTTGTCCCATTGCTGCAACTCGGGAGAAGTGAAGGTCGAGAGACATGCTTCCTCCAACACACAACCCCACCAAGCCGCACTGCTTGCTTAACCCGGAAGACAGCTGCACTAATGTGTTGGAGGAAACACTGTACAGCTGGTGACCAAAGTCGGTGTGCATGCGCCTGGCCCGCAACGAGCGCGAAGGACATCCTAGCCGGCCAAACCATCCCCTAACATGGACAACGCTGGGCCAATTGTGCGCCGCCTCATGGGTCTCCCACATCCCGGGATCGAAGCTGAAATATCACATTTACATAAGTAAGAGTCTTCTTGGGAAGCTACAAGCTTGGCACACCTGTATTTGGGGAGTTTCTCCCATTCTTCTCTGCATATCCTCTCAAGCTCTTTCAGGTTGGATGGGGAGCGTCGCTGCACAGCTATTTTCAGGTCTCTCCAGAGATGTTAGATCGGGTTCAAGTCCGGGCTCTGGCTGGGCCACTCAAGGACATTCAGAGACTTGTCCTGAAGCCACTCCTATGTTGTCTTGGCTGTGTGCTTAGGGTCGTTGTCCTGTTGGAAAGTGAACCTTCGCCCCAGTCTGAGGTCCTGAGCACTCTGGAGCAGGTTTTCATCAAGGATCCCTCTGTACTTTGCTCCGTTCATCTTTCCCTCGATCCTGACTAGTTTCCCAATTCCTGCCACTGAAAAAAATTCCCACAGCATGATGCTGCCACCACCATGCTTCAACGTAGGGATAGTGCCAGGCTTCCTCTAGACGTGACGCTTGGCATTCATGCCAAAGAGTTCAATATTGGTTTCATCGGACCAGAGAATCTTGTTCTCATGGTCTGAGAGTCTTTAGGTAGCTTTTGGCAAACTCCAAGCAGGCTGTCATGTGCCCTTTTACTGACGAGTGGCTTCCGTCTAGCATAAAGGCCTGATTGGTGGAGTGCTGCAGAGATGGTGGTCCTTCTGGAAGGTTCTCTCATCTCTCCACAGAGGAACTCTGGAGCTCTGTCAGAGTGACCATCAGGTTCTTGGTCACCTCCATGACCAAGGCCCTTCTCCCTAACCATTCCTTCGACCTCATGGCTAGGTTTTTGTTCTGACATGCACTGTCAAGTGTGGGACCTTATATAGACAGTTGTGTGCCTTTCCAAATCATGTCCAATCAATTGAATTCACCACAGGTGGACTCCAAACAGGTTGTAGAAACATCTCAAGGATGATCAATGGAAACAGGATGCACCTGAGCTCAATTTCGAGTGTCATTGCAAAGGGGCTGAAAACGTATATAAATAAGATATTTCTGTTTCTACAAACCTGTTTTCACTTTGAGGTATTGTGTGTAGATTTAAAGGGAAAAATGTAATCCATTTTTAGAAGAAGGTTGTAACGTAACAAAATGTGGAAAAAGTGAAGGGGCCTGTATACCTTCCGAATGCACTGTATATGGTTTTATCTGTCTGTATGCATGGCTCCCTATCGGCCTGTGAGTTCCTACTGCAGAATGGAAGCGATGTAAACTACCATGACCATGACCAGCGCGGTCAAGGAGCCCTTCACACTGCAGCCACCTGGGGCCACACATGGTGAGGGTCACACCAATAGAGACACAGTATATGTAACTGATGTATGGTGTTGAATAGTGTTCTATTTAATTCACACCAATGCTTTCACAGACTAGGGTTGGGTGATATTACGATAGTATTGACGATGACTGACAGCCAGATAGCCTAGCGGTGCGTTGGTCCAGTAACTGAGAAGTCTACGTGAAAATCCTGCACTAAGGCACTTACTAGCCAATAGGGTGTGATAACATTGTCCAACCCTAACACAGATAGGGAATACAGTATATAGAGCCACAGGTAGGTAGCTGTGAGCAACACCATAGACTACGGCTGGGTATTTTACAATATCCACACTATGCATGCCCAAGTGGCTATTGGAACAATAGCAGTACCTCGGGTCTGCGCACCCCATTTTGAGAACCACTGCTGTCTTAGGCTACAGTATATCAAAGTCTATGATTGGTTCAAATCAGTTCGGCGGGTACAAATTAATAACATGTATGCCTCATGTTCCTCAGGCAAGTGTGTCTACTTCTAAAGAAGGAAGCCAATCAGTATGTAGTTGACGAGAAGGGGCAGGACCCACTCGCCATTGCCATAGAGACAGGACACGCCGATATTGTGACCCTGTAAGTAAATCTACTCAATGAAATGCAGGATAAGTGGACGTTTTGTGGTAGTTTGTTAATGCCCTCTATTTTTTGGGGACTGTCTTCCAGACTACAAATAGCTCGCGTGAATGAAGAGAGGAGAGACTCAGGGGGATTCTTTGGGTCTATGGGTAAAATTCACTGTGTTGATGTTTAATAAAATGCAGATAACTTAATTTGTTTCTCACCTATACCCTTTACACTTGTACCTGTATACGAGTTGAAAATGGCAGATTTGGGCACTGATAAGTACCTAAATTGGAACGCAGTGGCTGTACAGTAACATGCTATACATGACATCGGAGCTCAGGGTCTCCGCTTCACATTGCTGTATGGTTTTTCAAGGACAGTTTTTCTGAACTTGAGCACTGCACATAACAAGAAGTTGCCCCCATTCCTCCTGCTAATTGGGCAACTTTTGCAAATGTTTTGTCTGAGTGAGGGAAATTCTGTAAATTAAGAGGACTCTGTATTTTGAAAGATGAGACGTGGAGGATTATAATAAATTACACTTTGATGTCATACAAGCAAGCAAACACCTGTAAATCCAATTGTGCACTTCACATTTCCCTATCATAAGTCTCTCACACACAGTGTCAACATTTATGATCATTATGTTAGATTGTACAGTTACAAGATGAGCCGATGTGAACAGAATGAGCCGCTGTTTGTCTATTGTGAAGAAAATTTGCCGCGGAACATGCACCTGAATGCATGCATGACTCCTTTAGGATTGTATTTTATAACTTAGCTAGTCATGTTGGAAAAATAACAAGGTTTCAAATTATGCCCACCTGACCCAGACTGCCATTTATAATGGGCCATTTTTGGATTGTGTAAACAACAACAGTAATTGTGTGATGGACGGGATGCAGGGCTCTGATCAAAACAACTACAAGTGTGCTTGCTCTACTTCCTTAACAGCACAGCTAAGAGAGCTCAAAAAAGAACCTTATAGTTTAAGACTGTTCTTTGACACATAAAAGTGCATTGAAATTACTGTGCATACTTTGGAGAGTTGTGTGGTCACTTCGAGACACCAGTTAGTCCTCTCACTCAAACCCTTGTCATTGTTTTGTCTTATGTTGCACCTGCCACACATTTTCCAGAAATATTCTTATCATGTTACAAAATGTATCCAGAGTATTTTCAGATTTTGTTATCAACAAATGTGGCAAAAAGTACAGTAAATGTAAAATGCACAGAAAACAGTCCTGCAATGAACTGTTGTGTTCTCTACTTTGGTTGAATAATTTTCCATGATTTCCAAACTGTTCCCTTTCAATTGCTGCCATGCTTATACATATGCTTTTCATATTTCTTCTGTAAGAAACATTTCAATTTAGCCCTATCCATATTGGCCCGATTCCCACAGAGTTGCAAGTCATAGTGATTTCCAGTGTTGAAGTGAACACATCGACCCAACAAAGTCTATCTAAACTTTGTGGGTAAACTTTGTTCTTTCACCTTCTGTGGTATCTGTCTGTAAATAGGCCATGGTGGTGAAGTAATTACAATATAGCAATTAAACACTGGAATGGTAGATCGGCAGAAGATGAATGTGCAGGTAGAGATACTGGGGTGCAAAGGAGCAAAATAAATAAATACCAGTATGGGGATGAGGTAGGTAGATAAATGGGCTGTTTACAGATGGGCTATGTACAGGTGCAGTGATCTGTAAGCTGCTCTGACAGCTGGTGCTTAAAGCTAGTGAGGGATTCAGAGATTTTTGCAATTTGTTCCAGTCATGGGCAGCAGAGAACTGGAAGGAAAGACGACCAAAGGAGGAATTGGCTTTGGGGGTGACCAGTGAGATATACCTGCTGGAGCGCGTGCTACAAGTGGGTGCTGCTATGGTGACCAGTGAGCTGAGATAAGACGGGGCTTTACCTAGCAGAGACTTGTAGATAACCTGTAGCCAGTGGGTTTGGCAACGAGTATGAAGCGAGGGCCAACCCACGAGAGCGTACAGGTCGCAATCGTGGGTAGTGTATGGGGCTTTGGTGACAAAACGGATGGCACTGTGATAGACTGCATCCAGTTTGTTGAGTAGAGTTTTGGAGGCTATTTTATAGATGACATCACCAAAGTCGAGGATCGGTAGGATGGTCAGTTTTACGAGGGTATGTTTGGCATCATGAGTGAAGGATGCTTTGTTGCGATACAGGAAGCAGATTCTAGATTTAATTTTGGATTGCTTAATGTGAGTCTGGAAGGAGAGTTTACAGTCTAACCAGACATCCAGGTATTTGTAGTTGTCCACGTATTCTAAGTCAGAGCCGTCCAGAGTAGTGATGCTGGACGGGCGAGCAGGTGCGGGTAGTGATCGATTGAATAGCATGCATTTAGTTTTACTTGCGTTTAAGAGCAGTTGGAGGCCACGGAAGGAGAGTTGTATGGCATTGAAGCTTGTCTGGAGGTTAGTGAACAGTGTCCAAGGAGGGGCCAGAAGTATACAGAATGGTGTCGTCTGCGTAGAGGTAGATCAGAGAATCACCAGCAGCAAGAGCAACATCATTGATGTATACAGAAAAGAGAGTCGGCCCAAGAATTGAACCCTGTGGCACACCCATAGAGACTGCTAGAGGTCCGGACAACAGGACCTCCGATTTGACACACTGAACTCTATCAGAGAAGTAGTTGGTGAAACAGGCGAGGCAATCATTTGAGAAACCAAGGCTGTCGAATCTGCCAATAAGAATGTTGTGATTGACAGAGTCGAAAGCCTTGGCCAGGTTGATGAATACGGCTGCACAGTAATGTCTCTTATCGATGGCGGTTATGATGTCGTTTTAAACCTTGAGCGTGGCTGAGGTGCACCCATGACCAGCTCTGAAACCAGATTGCATAGCGGAGAAGGTATGGTAGGATTCGAAATGGTCAGTCATCTTTTTGTTAACTTGGCTTTCGAAGACCTTAGAAAGACAGGGTAGGATAGATATAGGTCTGTAGCAGTTTGGGTCTAAGAGTGTCACCCCCTTTGAAGAGGGGGATGACCGCGGCAGCTTTGCAATCTTTGGGAATCTCAGACGATAGGAAAGAGAGGTTGAACAGGCTAGTAATAGGGGTTGCAACAATTTCGGCAGATAATTCAAATTAAAAATTAAAAATAAAATAAAAATTTTTACCTTTATTTTACTAGGCAAGTCAGTTAAGAACAAGTTCTTATTTTCAATGACGGCCTAGGAACAGTGGGTTAACTGCCTGTTCAAGGGCAGAACGACAGATTTTGTACCTTGTCAGCTCGGGGATTTGAACTTGCAACCTTTCGGTTACTAGTCCAATGCTCTAACCACTAGGCTACACTGCCACCCCATATAATTTTAGAAAGAGATGGTCCAGATTGTCTAGCCCGGCTGATTTGTAGGGGTCCAGATTTTGCAGCCTTTCAGAACATAAGCTATCTGGATTTGGGTAAAGGAGAAATGGTGGGGGCTTTGGCGGGTTGCTGAGGAGGGTACCGGGCAGTTGACCGGGGTAGGGGTAGCCATGTGGAAAGCATTGCCAGCCATAGAGAGATGCTTTTTGAAATTCTCAATTATAGTGGATTTATCGGTGGTGACAGTGTTTCCTAGCCTCAGAGCAGTGGGCAGCTGGGAGGAGGTGCTCTTATTCTCCATGGACTTTACAGTGTCCCAGAACTTTTTTGAGTTAGTACTACAGGATGCAAATTTCTGTTTGAAAAAGCTTGCCTTAGCTTTTCTAACTGCCTGTGTATATTTGTTCCTAACTTCCCTGAAAAGTTGCATATCACGGGGGCTATTCGATGCTAATGCAGAACGCCACAGGATGTTTTTGTGCTGATCAAGGGCAGACAGGTCTGGAGTGAACCAAGCACTATATCTATTCCTAGTTCTAAAGGGGCATGCTTATTTAAGATGGTGAGGAAGGCTTATTTAAGATGGTGAGGAAGGCACTTTTAAAGAATAGCCAGGCATCATCTACTGACGGGATGAGGTCAATGTCATACCCCGGCCAGGTTGATTAGAAAGGCCTGCTCGCAGAAGTGTTTCAGGGAGCGTTTGACACACTCTGAGGGGTGGTCGTTTGGTCGCAGACCCATTACGGATGCAGGCAATGAGGCAGTGATCACTGAGATCTTGATTGAAAACAGCAGAGGTGTATTTGGAGAGTGAATTAGTAAGCATGACATATACGAGGGTGCCGTGTTTGCTGATTTGGGGTTGTACCTGGTAGGTTCATTGATAATTTGTGTGAGATTGAGGGCATCAAGCTTAGTTTGTAGGATGGCCGGGGTGTTAAGCATGTCCCAGTTTAGGTCACCTAGTAGCACGAGCTCAGAAGATAGATGGGGGGCTATCAATTCACATTTGGTATCGAGGGCACAGCTGGGGGCAGAGGGAGGTCTATAGCAAGCGGCAACAGTGAGAGGTGAATTTTTAGAAGTAGAAGCTCAAATTGTTTGGATACAGACTTAGATAGCCTGCGGAGTTCTGTATTACTATATTTGCAGTAGATTGCAACACCGCCACCCTTTGGCAGTTCTATCTTGGCGGAAAATGTTATAGTTAGCAATGGAGATTTATGGGTTTTTGGTGGTTTTCCTAAGCCAGGATTCAGACACGGCTAAGACATCTGGGTTGGCAGAGTGTGCTAAAGCAGTGAGTAAAACAAACTTAGGGAGGATTCTTATGTTAAACATTAGGATTCTAATGTTAACATGCATGAAACCAAGGCTTTTACGTTTACAGAAGTCAACAAATGAGAGCACCTGGGGGTGGGAGTGGAGCTAGGCACTGCAGGACCTGGATTAACCTCCACATCACCAGAGGAACAGAGGAGAAGTAGGATAAGGGTACGGCTAAAGACTATAAGAACTGGCCGTCTAGCATGTTCAGAACAGAGAGTAAAAGGAGCAGGTTTCTGGGTACGATAGCATAGATTCAAGGCATAGTGTACAGACAAAGGTAAGGTAGGATGTGAGTACATTGGAGGTAAACCTAGGCATTGAGTAATGAAGAGAGAGATATAGTCTCTCGAGATGTTTAAACCAGGTGATGTCATCGCATATGTAGGAGGTGAAACAACATGGTTGGTTAAGGCATATTGAGCAGGGCTAGAGGCTCTACAGTGAAATAAGACAGTAATCACTAACCAGGACAGTAATGGACAAGGCATATTGATATTAGAGAGAGGCATGCGTAGCCAAGTGAACATATGGGTCCAGTGAGTGGTTGGGCTGGCTGGGGACACAGCGATTCAGACAGTTAGCAGGCTAACACGCTAACAGTTAGAAGGCCGGGGCTAAACAAGCTAGGAGCAAGTAGACCGGGGCAAGCTAGCAGTTAGCTGGCCGGGTTAGCAAGCAAGCAGTTAGCATGGGCTAGCAGTTACAGACCGGGCAGGTAAGCTGGCAGTTAGCAGGCCGGGGCCGGCAGCTAGCAGTTAGTAGACCGGGGCAAGCTAGCAGTTAGCAGGCCGGGTTAGCAAGCTAGCAGTTAGCAGGCCGGGTTAGCAAGCAGTTAGCAGGGGCTAGCAGTTAGCAGACCGGGTTAGCAAGCAAGCAGTTAGCAAGGGCTAGCAGTTAGCAGACCGGACAGGCAAGCTAGCAGTTAGCAGACCGGGTTAGCAAGCAAGCAGATAGCAGGGGCTAGAAAGTTAGCCTTTGGGGGACGTCGCAATGGGGGTAAGTCTGTTTTTGCCTCTTCGTGCGGTGACGTCAATAGACCAGTCGTGGAATTGGTAGGGTTCCAAGTAGCTCTAGGTACCTAGCTGTTTAGCATAAAAGACCTTCAGCGGGCGTCGCGCCTGAGGGGCCTGTTGGAGTCCTCGGGCAGATTATGTCGGTATTCCGGTCGTAGATGATCTAATTGGTGCTTGTTCTGGGATGGAAACGCTAGCCAGGAGTAGTCATCCGGGATTGCGGTTAGCTAGTTGTGAAGATCCAGATGAAAATGTTCAGTTTGCGGTAGGAATCCGGGGATAAAATAACAGGTCCATTATGCTCTGGTTAGAGTTAGTTTGTTCGAACTGACGAGAGCTTTCCGAGCTGAAGGGTAGCTGAAGACCGCTGGCAATGGTTTGCTGACTGATAGCTGGTAGTTAGCTGGCTAGCTTCAGTAAGGGATTCCGGATCCGAAGTAAATATAAATTCTTTAGGGGAAAAAAGCAGATCCACGCCACATTGGGTGAGGCGGGTTTTTTAAAATATTTCTTTTAATTTCACCTTTATTTAACCAGGTAGGCTAGTTGAGAACAAGTTCTCATTTGCAACTGCGACCTGGCCAAGATAAAGCATAGCAGTGTGAAAAGACAACACAGAGTTACACATGGAGTAAACAATTAACAAGTCAATAACGCAGTAGAAAAAAAAGTTATACATTGTGTGCAAAAGGCATGAGGAGGTAGGCGATTAATTACAATTTTGCAGATTAACACTGGAGTGATAAATGATCAGATGGTCATGTACAGGTAGAGATATTGGTGTGCAAAAGAGCAGAAAAGTAAATAAATAAAAACAGTATGGGGATGAGGTAGGTAAAATGGGTGGGCTATTTACCGATAGACTATGTACAGCTGCAGCGATCGGTTAGCTGCTCAGGGGAGTATTTAGATGTTGAAGTTTAGCAAAATATTTTAAAGGATATGCGACGAAAAATATGTAAAACGATATATACAAGGGACAGGACAAAGACGTCTGACTGCTACGCCATCTTGGAAACTGACTAAGCGGTGTCTCAGATGTTTTCCATTCTTCAAGTGATCCCACCTTTAGGAACTCTTGCAGGCCAGTAGCCTTGTCACACAATGCATCCTCATTGATGGTCACAATGAGGGGCATTTTTGGGGGGCATTTTTCCTGCAGTGTGCCTGCTGCCTTCTGGATCTCTTCATGCAGAGGTTGCCTTTTTAAAAAGGAGACAATGTAAATCTTTTAGATTATCTGTGTGCTTTCTCCATGCTTGCAAGTAGTTCACAGCCATAGTGAAGAATGATTGGATATTTTGAGAAAGCTCTCTTTAGACATGGCTCTATTTTCCTCTAGCTCTCTCAGAAGTCCTCTGACCAAAACTGGAATGAAGTTGTCATCACGTCTTGCAGTCAATTTTGCTTCAACATTTCTCAGAATAGCAGCGGTCTCCACAGCACAGTGGTTCTGGCCTCCAAGCATCTTGATCGTGTCACTGAATACAATCAAGTTTCCATGGACAAAGAAATAAGAAATGAAAAAATCAGAAATAAAAAAGGATTTCAATGGCACATACATTTTCAGCACTCTTTCTAGAGCAGGAAGCATGGACAGCCAGCGAACATTGCTGTGTCCTAAAATGTTATGGTACTCCTGGCCAACAAACTCACAAAACCCTTCAGTCTTTCTACTCTGACGGTGAAAATATGAACATACCCAAATATCTTTGTGAGCAGATACTCAACATCATATCCAAAGCTGTTCTGGCCGTGATATGAATGATGTGGGCAGGACAACCTAAGCCAATCGCCTCCCGCTGCAGAATATTTTTTACTTTGGTATGGACATTGACCCTCCCCAGCCTATTCAGTCCTCCAAAGTTGGTATTTGTTGTCGACTGAGAATGTTTTCCAGGTTACATTTTTGGATGACCACCAGGACCTCAGCTGAAATTTTCTCTGCTGTTTCTCCATTCAATTCAACAAAATCAAGCAGTTTTGTTTCCACAGATGTGCTGCCATCATATATCTTACAATATCTGACTAATATCTACTATTGGCAGCAGCTTTACATGTCCATGATTGGACGCATCAATGGACAGGGACACAAATTCAACCTGGTCTAGGTCCTGTGTTACCAAAGTAGTTGCCCATGTTGCTAACACGTTACTCACTATGGCATCACATTTTGTCCTAGCACATGTAAACTTTGGCTCATAAAGCATCCATGTCAGTTGTGCTGTGAAGTCCATAGATCTGTAACTATGATTGTGTCGCATAGTGTGGTATGCAAAGACACCCTCCTGCACAGCTAAACCATATTCTTCTTGGGAAGGCTCTACCTTCTTGAAGAATGTGGTGACAGAGTGCATACCAACACTGGCAATCAGAGAGGCTTTATGCTTTTTCGTCTGCTGATGTTCTACCACTGCCGTTCTTCTCCGGCTGCCAATTGAAAGAGAGGAATTACAAAGAGTGCAGTGAACCATTCTATCGTCTTGACCTGAGCGTATAAATAGAAATTCTCTCATCATGTTTTTCATAAAAAGTGCATTTCCGCTTCTTGGAAAGAGTCATTGTATCTCCTTTGTCTGCTCTTCTTCACTCTCCTTGTGTCACTCTTCTTACTCTCTTAACTTTTTCTTCTCCTCAAATCTTTCTCCTCCTCTTTTCTTCACCCATCTTCCTTCCTTTGCTTCTCTTCACCTTTCCACCTCACTCTTCTACACTCTCCTTGTTTCACTCTTTTTACTCCCTTATTTTTTCCTTCTCCTTCCTCTCCAACCTGTATTAATAAATAGCATACCATTAGATAAAATACTTTGGTTAACAGATTCCAATTGCTTGCCTCATTTTTGTATTTTATCTCAAAAACATTGTTTGGAATAACACATTGGCAGGCTCTGCAATCATATCTTTACCTTTCCTCCTCTGTCTCCTTCACTCTTCATCCTATCCAGTCTTCCTCCTCTCCACTGCTAATGTTATCCATGAACATTTCTAAATATATTTTCACACTACTTATTATAATGCCAAACCATTAAAATTGTAATCTACAAAAATATTCTCATAATTAATTGTGCATTCATTTAATATAATCTCATATTCAAAATAGCCCGCATATTTACATGTGAACGTTTTTTAAACCTAGCTACCATAACAGTAGCTAGCTAACTTAGTCTACATAGCTAGCATAGCTAACCTAGCTAGCATAACCTATTTAAAACCTTATAGAGCAGATCATCCATCTATATAATAAATTGTGACATTATAACATCACTAGCTAGTATCTCAAACGATTGTACCTTACTTACCTGGCTTGAAAAGACGTTTGTGGTGATGTTGTGGATTCACTTGATACTTGCTAGCTTCTGGCCGACTTTTCCACAGCAGTTTTCTTTAAAACTATCGCGAGCAAGTAGTTGGTAGAAGAAGAAGAGTGAATGAAGCTGCTATAGCGAGCAGCCCCCTCTGTTGGCCTAAACAAGCACAGTGCGATTGAGACATCAACCGGTAGGCTCTGCTGCCAGGTCCTTCTTGCCAAGTGGGGAGGTGCCAAGATGGCGGCTTGAACAGATGCTATTTTTACCAAGCTCCATACCAAACTTCAGAAAGATTGTGAAAAAAAACAAGTTTACAGTCATTACTATTACTGTTTTTATTTGTTAAAGATATAAGACCTTTCCTGTGACTGGAATATGGATAATTTATTTCGGCAAAGTCGTGACAAAAAAAGAAAGGAAGAAGTTAGCCGTTCTATTGCTAATCAACAAGAGAGAAACGTGCTTATAGACAACTGCCATAACTACACTTGGCCTATGGATAAAATCATGCTTTCGAATGCTGTTGAAGATGGTGAATTCCCCTCTTTACCGGTTACTCCGTGCAAACCTACACCCTCCAAAAAACCCAACATGAACTCTGACATCGTGGCTACCCTCTCCTTACTCATCAACTCCAGGTCTGACGCCATTGAGAAAATGGTAGGCGCGAACAGTTTGAATGACGAGACAGAGGCATTGATGCGAGTAACCAGTCTTGTTCAGTACATCACAATACATCCAGGTATCTTAAGAACACCGGTAAAACACAAGAGTTGCAGTAATGAACATTTACCAACAGATGGCATCACTGTGCCATCTTACACCCATAACGTCTTCCCTTTAATAAAATAGGACAGGAGGTGTCAATTCACTAACAAAACAAACCTAGTAATAATTTCCAACATGAGCAGTTTAGTATTTTTTATTTTTTTTCTCAGGTAACAACAACACATTTTGATATTCTCTTCACTTTTATCTCTGTCTGTCAACAATCCCTGATGGGAAACCTACAGATTAAGTATTTTTGGTGGCTGGGACAGACGCCCGCAGCGTGAAAAGACAGGGAGCTTGTCTGCGAGGACTGCGGGTTCCCGCACAGGCGTGTCACCTGACTGTCTAAGGGGAGTATTGATGGGCAAGGGAGCGGCCAACCTGTGATCCCCTGGCTCTTCGCCCAGTGCATCAGGCCCCATGTGACTTGCTGGGGTTCCGTCTTTTGTCATGCGGCCCCTTTGACCATCAGGGTTCTGAGTAGGTGCTGGCTCAGCAATCCGATGGTCAACCCTGTTACGACGGTATAGTGATCCATTCACTTCGACCAAGTAGGAGAGTGGGGCCACATTCTGTACACAGGATCCGAGTCTCCAGAGGCCCGTCCGATCCCCTGGTAGTGGCTTCATTCGCACCATTTCATCCACCCTGAGCTCAGGTTAAGTCTTTTGCTGATTTGTCGTAGATGAACTTGGAGACCTGTCTTCTGTGACGTAGCTTCACCAGCACGTCTGTCACCACACATGGCTCCAGGAGAGTGCTGGCTTTTAAGCACCGTGTCATGAGTCGCTTGGCCGAGCTGCTATCCATGCCTTCTGTCGGGGTATTGCGCCACTGCAGGATTGCTTTCCAGGCATCTTTGTCCTCTCGCAGAGCCTTTTTGCAGAGGTTCTTTGCGATTTTTACTGCGGACTCCGCCTTCCCATTAGCTTTTGGATGTCGTGGTGATGAAGTGACGTGCTCCAATTCCCATCCTGCAGCAAATTTTCGGAACTCAACTCCGGAGAATTGGGGTCCATTGTCTGAAATTACCCAATCTGGCTGGCCATAGCGGGCAAACTGAGCCTTGCAGCATTTGATCGTTGTCTCTGCTGAGAGGTTGGGGAGGAGGTCAATCTCCCAAATGTCAGAGTAATTATCGACTACCAGCAGAAAGTCTTTGCCACTGTGCTGGAAGAGATCTAGACTTACTATCTGCCAGGGGCGCATCGGTAGCTCGTGGGACATCATCGTCTCTCTCTGTTGCGCATATTCATTGCAGATTGAGCATTTACTGACATAGTCTTTGATTTCACTCTGCATTCCTGGCCAATACAGTGTGTCACATGCGTGTCTGTAACAGGCCTCACCTCCTATGTGACTTGAGCGCACACGCGCCAACATCTCAGGGCGCAGAGACCGGGGAATAACGACTCTCTGACACTTGAATATTACTCCGTTTTGAACACTGAGCTCCTCTTTCACTGGCCAATATTCTCTGACGGCTAAAGCAGTTTCTTCCTTGCAGTCGGGCCAGCCCATCAGAATCACAGACCTCAATGCCTGGAGTTGCTCGTCCCTGTCTGTGTGCAGTCTGATTTGTATAAGGCGCTGGTCCGTAACATTGAGGTAGTCAGCCCGGTTGATGTGTTCAACATCCACTTGCTCTGTTTGTAAGCTGCACACTGCGTGTTGTTCATGCATGGAGCGTGTGTGAGTGCCTGATGCAGTAGCCCTGCTGAGCGTATCACTCACATACATCACTGGCCCTGGCTTATACACCACCTTGAAGTTGTAGTTTTGTAGGGCCAGTAGCATGCTCTGCAGTCGTTTTGGGTAATTCAGAAGAGGCTTGCTGAATTTAGCAATAACCGGCTTGTGATCTGTCTCTGCGGTAATATTGTCGCGCCCATACAGGTAGTGGTGGAAGTGTTGGCATGCAAACACAATGCTGAGGCACTCCTTCTCTATCTGGGCATAGTTCTGCTCTGTTGGGGTGAGTGCCCTAGTGGCGAATGCCACAGGCTGGCCCTCCTGCATGAGGCAACAGCCAAGTCCATACTGGCTTGAGTCACTCTGAATCGTGACAGGTTTTGACACATTGTAGTATCGCAGTACAGGTGTCTGGGTGACCAGTTGTTTTATTTCCCTCACTGCTGCGTCATGTTTTGGGAGCCAATGCCAGATGGTGTCCTTGTCCATGAGCCTCATTAGTGGCTCACACACCTCAGAGAGCCGCGGTAGGAATTTGGCCAGGTAGGTGACAAATCCGACGAAGCGCTGCTCCCTTCACGTCAGATGGTTGGGGCATTTCCAAGACAGCCTTCACTTTTTCAGGATCCGCCTTCAATCCAGTGGAGTACAAGATGTGCCCATGAAAGCGGACCTGTGGCACTTTAAACTGAAGCTTTTTTATGCTTAGCCTTAGCTTGACCTGTCTGCATCTGACCATCAGGGCCAGCAGCTTGGCGTCATGGTCACATTCTGCCTCCCCATCACTGTCCCCACAGCCCACTACGAGGATGTCATCTGCTATGGGTTCCATGCCACTGAGTCCCATCAACAGCTCATGCTGTTTCCGCTGATACACCTCTGGAGCCACGGAGACACCAAACGAAAGTTCAACCACCTCTTCCTGCCCCAGGGTGTCCAAAAGGTGGTCATGTAGCTGCTGGGCTCGTCGAGCTTGCACTGCAGGAAGGCATCTCTGGCATCCACGAGCGTGAAGACTCTGGCCTTTGGGAGCTTGTAAAGAACATCCTCCAACGTGGGCAGGATCAATGCATATCCGTAGCTTGTCTGGTTTCTTGATGATAACCATATTACTTATCCCGTCTGTAGGCTCGGTGACAGATATGATGTGGCCATCTGCTTCGTATTTGTCAAGCTGAGCCTTCGTAGCTGCTTTCATGGCCACTGGTACATTGCGTGGTGCACACTGGACAGGCTGGATTGCTGCGTCCAACTCAAAGTGGACTTCCCCGGGAACTGACTCGACCGGTGCGTTGAAGACGTCATGGTACTTGCTTAGGAGTGTCTCCTTGCTCAGGGGCCCAGCCTGGACTTTGTCTATAATGTTAAGATCAGCTGGGATGGTGAAGTTAATAAGCCCAAGGCGCTCACATGTAGAACCTGACAGTAATGGCTGTTGACTAGCCTCAACTATTTCAAACTCAAGGGTGTGTTTCTGGCCACGTAAAACACACTCTGTCACAAACAGGCCTAAAGAGGTCATGAACTGGCCTGAATACAGTTTCAGCTTGGTGCTACTCTG
The DNA here is from genome assembly GCF_018296145.1 of Oncorhynchus tshawytscha. Classification (NCBI taxonomy): domain Eukaryota; kingdom Metazoa; phylum Chordata; class Actinopteri; order Salmoniformes; family Salmonidae; genus Oncorhynchus; species Oncorhynchus tshawytscha. The sequence continues at coordinate 203,943 of NC_056445.1, forward strand.
TGTGAGTTTGTCTCTGTCCTTTTGTCTTTAAGGCTCATAACGTTGCATGTGGCCCTGAATCTAGCTGGCATTGCTGTGGTTTATTATTAAGTAGCAGAATGAGAAACCACTTTTGTCCTTTTGCCCTCACTGCCCCTATGCACTCGCTAGCATATACATCCTCTGTGCTGTCGTTCCCTTCATCTGTGTTTGTTTCCATGGAGTGCACTTTACCCTCCTTTCTCTTGCTTTTCATGCAGAGCCTTGCGAAGTGATTAGCTGTACCACAGGATTTGCATATTTTTCCATAGGCTGAGCAGTGTTCTTTTCCTCTTCCATGAGAAATGCCACAATATCGGCATGTATTGGGGTTGTCTACTGCAGAGTTGGCTGTAGTGTTAGCATTAGCTGTGGCAAAGGGGAATTTCTTTACTGGCTGCCTGAATGTAGCATTGACATTGTCCATATGTTGCCTTTCTAGCTCCATGGACCTTATCAGTAAGCTCTGCTGCACGGCATATCTCCACTGCCAAGACCAGCGTCAGGTCACGTTCTCTCAGCAAATGTCTGCGGGTGCCCTCATCAGTTATGCCACGCACAATCTTATCTCTGATTAGTTCATCTCTTAAAGCACCATAGTCACATATAGCTGCCTTTTCCCTTAACCTAGTGACAAAGCTGTCAATGGACTCCCCGTCCTCCTGTTTGCAACAACCGAAAACATAACGCTCGTAGATGACGTTCTTTGCTGGCTTAAAGTAATGTTCAAGAGCATCAAGAATAGCTATAGCGTTACCTTGCTGAGCTGCTGTTAGGTTCAGGTTGTGTTTGTATACGTGTCGCCATTCAGTTCCCATTATAGTCCTCAAAGTGGCAGCCACTACCTCATCGTCCTTTTCCAGAAGTCCAGTTGCTAGCGCATAGTCCTCCCATTCACCTCTAAACGTATCCCAGTTCGTGCTCCAATCCCCGCTGAGCTTCATAGCGGCGGGAGGGGGAATGTTCGCTGCCATGTCTAACCGGTGCTAACAACACTGAAGCTAACTAGCAAACTCACTCTAGCTAAGGCCAATTCCAGCAAAGTTTTACTCAAATAAGCATTTGTTTGGTAAACCAGAACAGGTGACTCTAATTTGTGGAAAGCATGGTTAGTTATCCGACTCTGACACCATGTTTGAATGTTAAATGACGAGACAGGGGCATTGATGCTAGTAACCAGTCTTGTTCAGTACATCACAATACATCCGGGTATCTGAGCACACCGGTAAAACACATGAGTTGCAGTAATGAACATTTACCAACAGATGGCATCACTGTGCCATCTTACACCCATAACAAACACCATGGTTATCGAAGGCTTTAAAAAGACCGTGGAGTTTGCATGTGGTGAAATCACGGATGTGAACACGAGAGTGGCAAAAGTTGGAAAAAAGGTGGAAAAGAATAACAATGTCTACCATAGACGTCTCACTGATCTGGAATAATACACAAGAAGATGGAACCTGAGACTCTAAGGCTGGAGAGGCTATCCGCATCTGCCAAGAAGTTATGCCTGCAGAGAAGAACAAAGTTGGTGATACCTTCGACGTTGTGCATCGTCTCGGCAAGAAGCAACAGCAAAACGATTCAAGACCAAGGGGTATCATCATCCTCTTCACTGCCAGATTCTACAGGGATGCTGTCTGGAAAGCTGCTAGGAAGAACGCCTTCCTTCAGAGCCATGGTATGCATTTCGCCGAGCATCTCAGCCCGGAGGACATAGAAAGAAGGAACAAGTTGTGGCCAACGATCAAGATAGCAGGAATTGAGGGAAAGGCTGCCTAATTCTTCGGAGAACGAGGCTTCATCAACAGTTCAGAAATCCACATTCCTCCCTAAAATCTCACCAGAAGGAACAGATTGATGGTTTCAGCCATTTTATTCTCATTTTCCTTATATTGTTTACCTAACAAGCATCAGGTGACTATTTTTCAGAACACTCCGGTACCTCAATAATGTATTAGCTTGTTCTTGTATGACCAGACCAGAATACCTATTTTGTTTACAAACTTACGAAGAAGGCTGAAAGCTGTATTTATTTTTTATATATACAGTAACTAAGATACTGTTTTAAAGGGCATACAGGTCTGCTCTGACTTTATATGGGTATTGTTCTATTTAGTTATTAATACTTATTTCCAAGTGAAAAAGGTAGGAACATGTATATGTAAAACATGTTTTATTTAAAAAAATGTATGATCAGTTTTCATATGCACTTAAAATAGTAGGTACCCTTTTATTTAAATTATTATTTTGCATTTTATTTCTCAGAATAGTTCCTGATTACACTAAAGAGGGTTTTTAGTCTCTCTTACTACAAGAACCCTTGGTTTGGTCTTGAACATAATTTTCAGTTGAGTTGAATTTCAAAGCCAGATAACGTCTAGCTCAAAGTTTATGGAATAAGCTATTTTCACTTTAAATTGACTTAAATGGTGCAGATCTCGGTTCTTTATTGTTTACGTTCACTGCTCCTACGTCTCTGACTCATCCTACTACAGTTTATACATTTATCATCTTTGTTGTTTTGTCTTTGTCTATATTATTTCTTAATGCTAGGGGGTTACGAAACAGTGTGAAGTGCAAGGCCTTATTTTTATTTGCTAAACAATTTCAAACAGATTTTTGCTTTTTTCAAGAGTCTCACTCAATTTCGGCTGATGCCAACTTCTGGAGGTCGCAGTGAGGCAACGATATTTGGCTTTCCCATGGATCTGAATGCTCCGCTGGTGTCACTACATTGAAAAATACCTTTGGTGGTAATATTCTACACTCGGAATGTGACCACTTTGGTCACTTTATTTGTCTTGTGATCAGATACAATGCCATTACACTCATTACTGTAAACTTCTACGGGTACAAAACCAAACATGAGAATGATGAGTTGCTTGAATCTGTAGAGAAACATATACTTCATTGGTTATCTAAATTTCCCAATTCGTTATTATTTATAGGAGGGGACTTTAACATTTCTATAGATAATTCAACTGATAGATGGCCCCCAGGTAGGCCAATCAATCAGAATTTGGGTTTAATAATTTTATGGAAAAGTTTGATCTTACTGATATATGGAGAGAGAGGTTTCCGGCTGACAGATCATTCATTCACTTGGAGTAACAAAACAGGTTCCAGACAATCCAGAATAGATTTTTGGCTTATATCCAAATGTATTGACAGTGAGTGTGTTACCACAAATATTTGTACTACTCCCCTCACAGACCATAGGGCCATTTACATTGATAGCAAAATATTTAACCCTGATACTAACCTTGGTAGAGCATCCTACTGGAAGCTAAATAGCTCATTATTAAATAATGGTATAGTTACATTTGAGGTTAAAGATCTGCTCTCACACTTTTGGGAAAGGGCTTGTGAAGAAAAATCTTATTGCAAGAACTGGGAGCTCTTTAAATTTGAGGTGTCCAAATACCTTAGAAAATATGGTAGTAATCTTGCTAAGATCAGAAGAGCTGAGGAGGAAAAGGTGATCATTAAAATAACTTCCCTTTCTCAGAGGTCCCCAGCTGGCCTCTCGGGGGAGGAGAAGATGGAACTAATTGAGTTACAAAATAAACTGGATAATATATATAGATTAAAAGCAGAAGGAGCCTTTATTAGATCTAGGAAAAAATTGATTGAGGGAGAACAGAGTTCATCCTATTTCTTTAGACTTGAGAAATTTCACTCTAAAAATAACACTATCCATAAGTTAAACATGGGTGTTATTACAGATGACCAAAAATTAATCGCTAAATACTGTAGCAATTTTTGCAGAAAATTGTATAGCTCTTACGTACTGTCAGGAATCCACAGATATGTTTTTTAACTCACTGAATAATGTTCACTCTATCGGTGATATAGAATCTAAACAGTGTGACGAACCCATCAAAGTTGAAGAAATTATAGAGTCTATCAAACATCTAAAGAACAATAAATCACCAGGTGTTGATGGAATTACATCAGAATTTTACAAATTATATTCTGAACAAGTAGCTCCCTTCCTATTTGAAGTATTTTTAGAGAGTATTAAAAACAATGTTCTCCCTCCTACAATGAGTCAGGGTTAATAACACTGATACCTAAGTCTAAAAAAGAAGTGCTGCTCATCGATAACTGCCGTCCAATTTGTCTTCTTAATAATGACTATAAATATTAGCCTTACTAACTGCAAAAATTAAGACTCTCTATGCAAACGTTAACAGCTCTATCAAATTGAAATATGGCACCTCACCTAGATTTGAGTTAAAGAGAGGAATTAGGCAAGGTTGTCCTATCTCTCCGTACCTATTTTTATTAATCACCCAACTTCTTGCAAATTCTTTAAATAATAGTCCTGTACAAGGTATTTCCATAGCTGATAAAGAAATTATTATAAGCAAGCTGGCTGACGATACGACACTTTTCTGAAAGACGCTAACCAAATTCCCATATCGATCAATGTGATATACAATCCTTTTCCAAAGCGTCTTGTCTACATCTTAACATGAATAAATGTGAACTCATAGCTGTCAAATATTGTGTGACACGTTAATATTATGGTATACATATTTAGGCATAACCATTACAAAGGATCAGAAGTCTAGAGGCTTACTAAATTTTAACCCTCTTTTTTTTAAACCCAGAAGAAGCTAAATCAATGGCTACAGAGGGACTTATCTTTAAAAGGTAGAGTCCTAATTACCAAGGCTGAAGGTATCTCTAGACTAACACATGGCGCTCTATCTTTATATCGTGACAGTAAAATAAGCAAGGAGATAGACCAGATGCTTTTCAACTTTCTGTGGAGAAATCGTACCCATTACATTAGGAAAACTGTTGCAATGAACACTTATAAGAATGGTGGGCTGAATTTTCTGGACTTTACTACCTGAAATAATACTTTTAAGATCAACTGGATAAAACAATTCCTAAGAAGACCCACTTCTATCTGGAATTTTATTCCTAATTTTATTCCTAGTCTTCTCTACTTTTGGTGGCCTTAACTTCATGCTTTTTGCAATTATAATATTGAAAAAGTTCCAGTGAAACTTTCTGCTTTTCATCGGCTGGTTTTCTTGTCATGGTCTTTAATTTATAAACACAATTTTTCTCCACACAGATATTATATATGGAATAATCGTGATATATTGTATAAAAATACTTCTTTGTTTTTAGAATATTGGTTCTGAAATAATATCCTATTGATGAGACAACTGGTAAATGCAGAGGGTCTTTTACTCAGTTATAAGGAATTCTTATCACTTTATAAGGTCCCTGTAACACCTAAAGATTTTGCAATTGTTTTAGATGCCATTCCCTCAGGTGTTGTTCTGTTATTGAGAAACGTGTCAAGACCTGACCCTCAGAGCCTACCTTCTATTGACCCTGTTGACTCATCAGTAGGAAAGATTTGTTTCTCTTTTGGTCCATTCAACAACAGAGCGATGTGAATCTTGTTTCAGCAGGATGTTGTATCTATACCTTATGTCATGCCTTATTGGAATGGATTTATTGATAATATCGGTTGGAAAAAAGTTTGGAGGTTGCCACACACATACCTACTTGTTAACAAAATTAAGGAAGTTTCCTTTAAAATTATTCATAAATATTATCCTGCCAACCACTACATGAAGGAGTTTAAGGAAAACATCAACTCAAATTGCTCCTTTTTTAATGACCACCCAGAAACAGTGTTGCATCTTTTTTGGCATTGTATTCATGTATGAAAACTGTGGTAAGACATCCGTAGATTTATAATTGAACACATTTATGAAGATTTTACACTATTGTGGAGAGATGTACTGCTTGGATTCTTTACATAAGATAGAAATAAGCTGAAACATTTTTATGTAATTAATTTCATTATTCTTTTGGCCAAATTTCATATACACAAATGTAAATTTACAAACAAAAAAAACACATTTTCTTACCCTACAAAAAGAAATTGAACTGTATTTTAAGACAGTTAAATACTCTACTAACAAAAAAGCTGTTAGAATTGTAAGTGTATGTATGTCCCTTAAGGTCCTTGTGTAATTGTAATGTGATATTGTACCCCCTAGCTCGATTGTCCATTGTTTATCATTTATATATACTTGTGTTCCCTCATGTACTTTCTATATTGATTTGTTGTTAATAAAAAAAAGACAACATGCATATTAAAGTTTGCTTAACTATATATCTTTGTCTGTCGTGACTACAACCAACACAAAGCATATTGAAACAGCTACTATGCTTGTGATCTGTGTTTTGTCCTATATTTTATTTTTTAATCCCAGCCCCCGTCCCTGCAGGGTGACTTTTGCCTTCTGGTAGGCCGTCATTGTAAATAATGAATTTGTTCTTAACTGACTTGCCTCGTTAAACAAAGCTTAAATTTAAAAAAAAATACAACAGAAGTACGAATGAATTTCAATGCAAGTAAAGACGCATAGGAACTACGTATATCGAAGCGCGACCAAAACTAAACGCATGCGCATATGACGGCCCCAGTCCTTTGACGCCATTTGAAACATCGCAGGACTGTTTTTCTTCAGGTACTTGCTAATGTTGATCAATTAGCTATTGTTTTAATTTGTTGACCTGCATGGTACACTATCATTGCTGGCTAGCTTTCTGACCAGATAGTATTAGTTAATTAGCTAGATCTTGACGTTCAAGTTGTGGTTGCTATAACTACCTTGCAGATTGGCCTATTATTTTGTCGGTGCAGATTTCTTGTTTCAGAACTTATATTTTCTCATTGATTTAATAAACACAGATAACATTGATTAATCGGCGAGCCTAAGTACTGAGCTGATTGTCCATAGTGTTTTTCAGACAAATGGATGGCGAAGAGGACGAATTCTTCTCCGGGAACCACTCTGGTAAGAACTGCTTTGATTCCGCCTCGGCGGGGGCTAGCTTGCCAGCTAGGTCCTATTGGTTTGTTGTTTACTGTACCAGCAACGAGTTGTCTGTTCTTTCGTGTATATATTATGGTTCCCCGCAAGGCAGGTCTTACAGGCCTAGTTTTGTCGCTTCTGGACTACTGGTTAGTTGCCACAAAGAAGAACTTGGGAAAATTACAACTGGCCCAGAACAGGGCAGCACGGCTGGACCTTAAATGAATAATACGAATGTCAATAACGCGTGGCTTCATTTGTAGTGTTGTGGTGGGTTTTTCTTAACTTTTTACCATTTTCGACATTGTATAATAATAGTGAAGACATCATAACTATTACATAACACATGAAATCATAGAGCAACCAAAAATATATATTTATATGTGAGATTCTTAAAATAGCCATCCTTTGCCTTGATGACCGCTTCGCACACTCTTGGCATTCTCTCAACCAGCTTCACCTGGAATGCTTTTCCACCCGGTTTGAAGGACATCCCACATATGCTGAGCACTTGTTGGCTGCTTTTCCTTCTCTCTGCGTTCCGACTCATCCCAAACCATCTCAATCGGGTTGAGGCCTGGCGATTGCGGAGGCCAGGTCATCTGGTGCAGAACTCCATCACTCTCCTTCTTGGTAAAATAGCCCTTAAACAGCCTGGAGGTATATTGGGTCATTGTCCTGTTGAAAAACAAATGATAGTCCCACTAAGCCCAAACCACATGAATGGCGTATTGCTGCAGAATGCTGTGGTAGGCATGCTGGTTAAGTGTGCCTTGAATTCTAAATAAATCAGACGGTGTCACCAGCAAGCACCCTCACACCATAGCACCTCCCCTTCTATAATTTACGGTGGAAAATACACATGCGGAGATCATCTGTTGAACCACACCGCGTCTCACAAAGACACAGCAGTTGGAACCAAAAATCTCACATTTGGACTCCAGACCAAATGACAAGTTTCCACCGGTCTAATGTCAATTGCTCATGTTTCTTGGCCCAAGCAAGTCTCTTCTTCTTATTGGTGTCCTTTAGTAGTGTGTTCTTGGCAGCAATTTGATCATGAAGGTCTGATTCAGTCTCCTCTGGACAGTTGCTGTTTAGATATCTGTTACTTGAACTCTGAAGCATTTATTTAGGCTGGTGACTCTAATGAACTTATCTTCTGCAGCAGAGGTAACTGGGTTTTCCATTCCTGTGGCGGTCCTCATGAGAGCCTGTTTTGTCATAGTGCTTAATGATTTTTACGACTGCATTTGAAGAAACGTTCAAAGTTCTTGACATTTTCCGGATTGACTGATCTTCTTGTCTTAAAGTAATGATGGACTGTTGTTTCTCTTTGCTTATTTGAGCTGATCTTGCCATAATCTGGACATGGTATTTTACTAAAAAGGGCCATCTTCTTCATACAAAAACATGTAATGATGAAGTCAGTCTCTTTGAGCCATGAGTGATTGACATGCGAATTATTCATGTTAACTCTGCATGTACATTTTAAGGGCCAGCCGTGCTGCCCTGTCCTGGGCCAGTTGTAATTTTCCTAAGTTCCTCTTTTTGGCACCTGACCACACAACTGGGCAAGAGTCCAGGATCAACAAAACTCAGGGCCTGGACGGCCTGCCTAGTTGATAATGTTGTTAACAAGGCAGCGCAGCGCTTTAGTATGGGCAGGCCTCTCCCCGTCTGAGCTACTGTTGCATCAATATTATTGTTTACATTGTCGTCATGCCCATTGTATATGATACCAATAGTTGTAAACATTCATTCTGGAATGCCCAAAAATGTGTTGGTTGTGTCCTGGTCTTGTAGATGGTGGTGGCACCCCTGTACAGGACGAAAATGCTCCCGGTTCAGATGCGGAAGAGGAGACGAGGAATGAGTCGTGCTACTCAGAGGTAAGGGGATTGTCATCTAAGCAAGACGTGTTCAACACCAGTCTATTGTGGTGGTCAAACCCTCTTGATTTCCCAACCATCTTGCACATACAGATTAACATTTAAAAAATATGTATAATATCCCAGGGCTCTATGCGGACCTTTTTTTACAAGGAAAAATGGAGGTGCACACAGACATTTAGGAGCACAATAAAGCTAGAATACTTCATTTTTCTAGGCGCGTTGGTGCTCCTAAATTAGAATGTCAGATCGCACAGCAAAATATTTAGGCACATATGCAAGTGAAATGGTGGCACTGTAGAACCCTGTATCTATCCTAACCTTAGACTTATAAAGCATTTTATATTTCCACTTTTTGTTATGCAGGATGAGAATAGTCATGGTGAGGGAGCAGCTCAGGCCATGGAGACAAATGGTTTGGCCAGTGGGTCAGACAACGAGGGCCACAAAAGGGAGGACAGTGACTCTGAGGAGGAGGCACCAGTCAAACGCAGCACCTCAGACATAGAGTGCACCCCCCCAACCAAACGCAGAGGCAGCAACTCGGACATTGAGGGGCCCCCAATCAAACACAGAGGCTGCACCTCTGACATGGAGGGGAAAGAAACCAAGCAGGCTGCAGCCGGGAGTGACTCTGAGAACGAGGATCAGCCCCCGTCTCCAGCACGGAGCAGACACTCAAATGCACGCAGTGATTCTGAGACTGAGGTGCCCGAACACAAAGCGCAGATCAAGTCTGATGGAAAGGAGGAGGAGTGCGGTGAGAAGAAAGGGAAGTGGAAGGCTGTAATGCATTCCGACAGTGAGGATGAGGTGGAGGCTCGGTCAGTGAAAGCAGCTGCAGGCAGTGGCCAGGAGAAGGATAGTCCCGCAAAACGGGTGGTGGACGATAGTGAGGATGATGACGCAATGCCAAGTAGGTGCCATCTACATCAGCGTATTGGGATGGGGGGAAACAGTTGACTCCTGATAAGTACACAATCAATCAATCTACTGATCCCTATTCGAATATATTTTCTATTCACTTTCTCCAGATATCTGCATGCTCTGGATTAGTACACACATTCATACTACAACAGTTCTAAGTTATTGCACTATATCAAGTAGGGGTGTGACATTAAGTGAAATTCAGAAGATAAAAAAGTTTTACAAAATGAATCACTAAACTACCACTAACAGGTCCCGATCATCATAAAGGGGGAAATTTAAACATACCTAACACAACAATACTTTAATGTTAGTAGGAGGAGATATGCATCTTTCAAATTATTTACATTTTAGTAATTTAGCAGATGCTCTTATCAAGAGCGACTTACAGTAGTGAGTGCATACATTTTTCATACTGGTCCCCCGTGGGAATCGACTGAGCCATCCCAGACTGCCACAGTTATAAAGCGTTCTGCATGTCATTGTCATTCACAGTTGGGAAAATGGCAGAGAGTGAGACAGGGAAGCGAGAGCAACAAAGTCCTGTATGGCAATAGTTTGAAAAGTTAAATGAGAAAGTTGTGTAATGCACACTTTGAGGTGGAATTGAGTTCTAGTGGCAGTACACGTGTCAGGTGCAATGCTGAAGGGAGGCACTGTGAGACCCAACCTGTTGCTTTCAGCAGTGCGATTAGGGACAGAGATGATTGCAGTTGATATGCAGCCCATGTCAATGGTAGAGGATGTCGGCTTCAATGTTGCCTTAATGGCATGTAATAGAGCCAGACTACAATATGCCAAACTGTGAATGTCTGGATGTAGAAATTGTATAATGATTGCTCTGTAAGGTACAAAGTGCAAGCTCTCAAACACCAGATTGTTGGAAGTTTATGAACACGCTGTCACACATCACTGCAACGAGCCATCACATTGAGAAGTGGGAACAGGCACACAGCAGAGAATTGGTGCAGTAAGCCCTACCAGATGGCGCTCATCAGAAGTAAGGTGAGTGCCTTCTGGTAGGGTTTCCACTAGATCACAAAGTCATTATTGTCTATATTGTAAAAATGCATAAAAATAAAAACAGTAACCAATAATCTTGTATTTTCAGCTGTTTTGAAGCTGGTGTACAAAACTAAAGGTAAAAGTCGCAAAAACAAAACTTAAGCATAGAAATAGCGCATACAGAACGAATCTACTTCTCCTTAAACTTGCTTTCAATGAGAATTACAGATCTATAACTCAAATTTCTATGTGAAATTTGTTTGTGTCGCACAAAAAGTTACACATTGCTGCTTTAATAACCTCTTTGGGCTAGGGGGCAGTATTTTGACATCCGGATGAAAAAAGTGCCCAAAGTGAACTGCCTGTTACTCGGGCCCAGAAGCTAGGATATGCATATAATTTTATAAAGTTTCTAAAACTGTTAAAATAATGTCTGTGAGTATAACAGAACTGATATGGCAGGCGAAATCCTGAGGACAAACCATCAAAAATATATATATAATTCGGCCACTACTGTTTCCAATGGAACTGCCAGATTGCAGTTCCTAGGACTTCCACTAGAATTTGTAGTTTTTCTAAGTGGCTCCCATTTTGGCTGTAGTGTTTTCATGCGCGTGGATGAGAGCGCGTTCTTTGTTGTTTATCTCCTGTAAAGACAATAATGATTCTCCGTCTTAAAATGTATTGTTTATTTATGTATTAGGGTAGGGTTGTTTGACTTGTTTGGAGAAGTTTATTGGTAAAGTTTGGGATTCATTTTGTATGTGTTTTGAAGGAGGGAAACCGGTGGATTATTGAATGAAGCGTGCCAGCTAAACTGAGTTATTTATCAAACAAAAGGATCATTTGTGATGTAGCTGGGACCTTTTGGAGTGCCTACAGAAAAAGATCTTCAAAGGTAAGGCATTTATTATATCGCTATTTCTGACTTTCGTGGCACACCTGGCTGAAAAATGTTTTTCATGCCTTTGTATACGCGGCGCTGTCCTCAGATAATCGCATGGTGTGCTTTAGCCGTAAAGCCTTTTTGATATCTGACACAGAGGCTGGATTAACAAGAGGTAAGAAGTTAACCTGTTGCGTCGAGCCATCCCGGATCCGGGATCGTGAATACAGCCTCAAGCTCATTACCATAACGCAACGTTAACTATTCATGAAAATCGCAAATGAAATGAAATTAATATGCTAGCTCTCAAGCTTAGCCTTTTGTTAACAACACTGTCATCTCAGATTTTCAAAATATGCTTCTCAACCATAGGAAAACAATCATTTGTGTAACAGTAGCTAGCTAGTGTAGCATTAGCATTAGCGTTAGCATTCAGCAGACAACAGTTTCACAAAAACCAGAAAAACATTCAAATAAAATCATTTACCTTTGAAGAACTTCAGATGTTTTCAATGAGGAGACTGTTAGATAGCAAATGCTCAGTTTTTCCTGAAAGATTATTTGTTTAGGAGAAATCGCTCCGTTTGGTGCGTCACGTTTGGCTACAAAAAAAAAACTAAATCAGTCCTCAAAACGCCAACGCCAAACTTTTTTCCAAATTAACTCCATAATATCGACTGAAACATGGTAAACATTGTTTAGAATCAATCCTCAAGGTGTTTTTCACATATCTCTTCATGATATATCGTTCGTTGAAAGCCTCCTCTCTCCTCTCAATCACTGGATGACTGCGTGCAGCTTGTAGATTACGCACCAATTTAGACAAAGGACACCGGGCGGACCCCTGGTAAATGTAGTCTCTTATGGCCAATCTTCCAATGATATGCCTACAAATACGTCACAATGCTGCAGACACCTTGGAGAAACTATAGAAAGGGCAGGCTCATTCCCAGCGCATTCACAGCCATATAAGTAGACAATGGAAAACAGAGCTTCAAAAATTCTGCCCATTTCCTGGTTGAAGTTTCATCTTGGTTTCGCCTGTAGCATGAGTTCTGTGGCACTCACAGATAATATCTTTGCAGTTTTGGAAACGTTAGAGTGTTTTCTTTCCAAAGCTGCCAATTATATGCATAGTCGAGCATCTTTTCGTGACAAAATATTGCGCTTAAAACGGGCATGTTTTTTTATCCATAAATTAAAAAAGCGCCCCCTATATCCAAGAAGTTAATGGAGCTGTAGGCCTAAGAGCAAATCCGGTTTAGTCTTAATACTGTAACTTCTTGAAATGCCACACCTGTCAAGTGGATGGATTATCCTGACAAAAGAGAAATGCTCCCTAACAGGTATTTAAACAAATTTAGAAGTTTAGATTTCAGCCAGTCATTTATTTGTTAATGTCATCACACAGCATACGAGTCATTCATGATTTGAAATGCAATCAAGCATTTTAGTTTTTAAATAAAATAAAGCAAGCCTTGAATAATTTTCTTAAACAATAAATAAACCGTTCCATTTCGGAAATTGCATTCACCAATGAATGCGACTGGTTTTTTTGTGTCTTTGCTGTAACAAAGGATAAAAAAACTTAAACGGACTCTCTGGTACACTAATTTATTTAGTGTTTACATTGTTCCAAACTGTCAGAAAAATGATATTGTAATCTATACCTTTGACGCACACAATATGCACGCAGCGCTTGCTCCTTACCATCTTTTTCTTGATCTCCAATATTTTCCATAACTAATCACATTTTATTCCACACATCTGACTTTACCTCCTGAGCAACCAGTAAACATTCCCCCTTTTCAAGTTTATTTGTCACATCCGCGTCCATTTTGCTGTCATGGTGTTTAGAGTTTGTTATAAACAATTTATTGATGTGATTATGTTATAGGTCAGGCCCTATTCGGATGGGATTAGTTTTACTGTGGGAAGTTGTGGTGTTTGTGTACAAAATTACCCATCTGTAATTTTAGTCGTGTCTGATACTGTCATGTCAGTATTTTATTTTACATGGCAGCAGAGTAACAATTTCAGCCAGAATAACTTTTTGGGCTAACTCCTAGTCCCGTGCAAATCGACATCCCTGTGTTTTGAGAGCGATGTCTGAGTTTGCCAAGTGTTTGTCACGGTTTGTGCAAGAAACAATAACTGATTCGATAAATTGAACTAAGTGTTACGCATAAGCTATATATGAATGGCCTACATGTAGCCTATCAACTTTCACAGTGAATGCTTTTGTTTGTTTTGTGCGTATAAATGTAGTATTGCCGAATGCGGCAGTAAAAATACTTTGCCTATTTAATGCAACCCTTGTTGTTAATAGATCGCAAAGCAGCATACAACTCACCTAAACGTTTGGAAATAAGTAAACTTCATCCATAGCCTTAGCTCAAATCTGAAGGCCGGGGTGCATTTAGGACCTACTGCGGATCGCAAAAATATCCTATTGATTATGATCACACTTCCTCAATTCAAATATTATGGTGACACCAAGCTCGCATTATCATTGTGGCCCTATCACCTGGACATGTTGAAATACTATCTTAATGCCTAGAATAAAAACTTCCAGGCTTCCGTCATAACTGTCAATTGATTGATTGAAAAAATATAAATAATTACAGGGGGCAGGTTGGAAAAATCGAACCCTGTTCGAATTATCCTCTGGAACCCTGTTCTCTTTTGTCCTCTGGAATAACGGCCATTCTGGAGTAGTAATTAAATAACCAAAAATCTCTCGTAATACTAGTCCACTGCGAATAGTTATTCGGTCACGTGCATGTGATGCATATATGTGTCAAGTAAAGAGGGCAAGGGTTGAGAGATTAGGGAATGTTTTTCCTAAACAAATTAGGGATATCGGTAACAACTTTTCAGTCAATTTGTTGTAAATATGTTGCAGCTTTAGCAACACGGTCAGCGCGATAAACACTTTGATGTTCTTTGGTGGTTGCTGCAGCATGGAGAGAGACAATGGGTGCTAGTCAGTCACTTGCCGTCTTTTTTATCTATAACTTTTTTTTAAAATTGGACAGTAAGTCTAAATCAATTGCTGGTCGGACTCACTCTAGTCATTTGTGTGTCTTAAATATTTCATCAAACCGGGCACTTAAAGCATCAAACAAGCTCAGTGAATATAGTTGATTTGATTAAAACGCATATATGGAAAATCATGTTTCAACATTTCGACCACGGAAATCTAATTCGCATTAGTCTATGGAAAGAAGAGACAGACGAACACGATGATGTTGTCCATTTTCACCCCTGTCGTAGAAATTCAGTACTGAGAGAGACTTGGTCATTTCTTCAAACAATCATCTTTATTTAATATCGATTCATTATTGTAATAATGAAACAGTCAGCCCAACAGTCTTGTTCTGACTGTTAGGCTGAGAGCCTAACTGGAAATGAAAAAACATATTATATAGGACCTAAAAATGCTTAGTCACAATGGTTCTATTTCCCATAAGCCACCTTGGTTATCTATACAGGATGGTGTTTTACCCAACCCAGATTAGTTTCCCAGGTGCCAGGAAGATGAGACAATGAGACATTGTTCTAAACTATTCCAGGCTGTCTCGGGTCACACACACACCACATCTTGTCCTATGGAATGCCAGCTTTTACGTTTTTATCACCAACATCAGTAGTCAGCTTGAAGCAATCTCCAGTAAAACCCCTGTCCTCAACACCCAGACTAGCTGCAGGGTGCTGAAGTGGAGACCATAAAGCACAGTATTAGCAGGACAGAAATGCCTTACTGTTTGTTAAGAAAATAATTGTTACATATCCAACAAATAAGGTGAATGCATAATTTTTCTATCACAACCCCACAAGTGTCTTGGGACTCATCTGAAGTCGGTACAGCCTACATGCCAACTTCTGTCTGTAGCGTCCAAACACACATGGGCCCCTTTTTGGAAAGGTGACTCTCACGAACACATACAGTACCGGTCAAAACTCATTCCAGGGTTGTTTTAAAAAAACTATTTTCTACATTGTAGGATAATCGTGAAGACATTAAAAATATGAAATAACATATGGAATCATTTAGTAACCAAAAAGGTGTTAAACAAATCAACATATATTTTGAGATTCTTCAAAGTAGCCTCCGTTTGCATTCATGACCGCTTTGCACACTCTTGGCATTCTCTCAACCAGCTTCATGATATAATCACCTGGAATGCATTTCAATTAAAAAGCGTGCCTTGTTAAAGTTAATTTGTGGAATTTCTTTCCTTAATGTGTTTGAGCCATTCAGTTGTTGTGTTGTGTCAAGGTAGGGGTGGTATACAGAATATGGCCCAATTTGGTAAAAGACCAAGTCCATATTATGGCAAGAACAGCTCAAATAAGCAAACAGAAATGACAGTCTATCATTACTTTAAGACACAAAGGTCAGTCAATCCGGAACATTTCAAGAACTTTGAAAGTTTCATCAAGTGCAGTTGCTAAAACCATCAAGAGCTATGATGAAACTGGCTCTCATGGGAACCGCGACAGGAATGGAAGACCCAACGTTATCTCTGCTGCAGAGGATAAGTTCATTAGAGTTAACTGCACCTCAGATTGCGTCCCAAATCAATGCTTCACAGAGTTCAAGTAAGAGACACATCTCAACATCAACTGTGTCCTTGATCTGATGAGTTGGTTTCAACCGCTGTGTCTTTGTGAGATGCAGAGTAGGTGAACGGATGATCTCTGCTTGTGTGGTTCCCACCGTGAAGCATGGAGGAGGGGGTGCTTTGCTGGTGACACTGTCAGTGATTTATTTAGAATTCAAGGCACATTTAACCAGCATGGCTACCACAGCATTCTGTAGTGATACACCATCCCATCTGGTTTGTGCTTAGTCCCACTATCATTTGTTTTTCAACAGGACAATGACCCAAAACACACCTCCAGGCTGTGTAAGGGCTATTTGGCCAAGGAGAGTGATGGAGTGCCAGATGGCCTGGCCTCTACAATCATCCGATCTCAACCAAATTGAGATGGTTTGGGATGAGTTAGTCCGCAGAGTGAAGGAAAAGCAGCCAACAAGTGCTCAGCATGGAGTATTGTTGAGTGTGAAAAACCCAGCAGTGTTGCAGATTATGACACACTCAAACTGGTGCCCCTGGCACCTATTACCATACCCTGTTCAAAGGCCCTTAAATATTGTCTTGCCCATAGGCTACATTGCGGGTGGTAGATGCCCATTCTCCCGTATAGCTCAGCTCAGGTGTCTGCATACACCATAGACATATACTTGTCACAGACACGCCTTGGTTTTACTGCATATTGGGGACCAAACATTTATTCCCATTCAAAATCCTATTTTCCTTAACCCCTAACCGTAAAAATAACCCTATTTGTATCCCTAAACCTAAAGGCGTTAGCATGCCAGGCGAACCAAACGAGTGTGCTCGCATACTCCCTTAAAAGTCCTTCGTTTGAAAAACTGTAAGAAAAATAGTACTGTGTCAATTTTTTTGATGCCATAGCCATACACTTCCTCAAAATAGTCAGAATGAATCTAAGATGACTCAAATGTCATACTTTGTTTTAGCAGAGGAGATCTTAGTTGTGCGATTTTACATCTAAGATGTTTGCAGTATTTCTCAAAAAATGTGCATGAAAACAAGTCCTCTTGTTGAATGACAACAGACTTTATTGAATAATCCGTACTGTTGACCAATCACCGACGAAGGGGCATAGACTTCGGCTATCAACTCTGGCTTGCCTCAAATTTTTTGTGTGCGCCCGAACAGCCGAGAAAAGCCTTACTGAAGTCCAAATCGAACAAACATGTTTTATTTTGGGGACTGGCGAAATGTCTAGTTTTAAATACATATACATTTAAAAAAAAATCCCCTCTGTTTTACTATACTTGTGAGGACTTTTGGAACCCAAAATGATAGTGAAGTTAGACCACACAATTCAGCTCGGACAGACACAGGCAGGCGTCAGCTTGGACAGATCCAGCTCAGAGAGGTCCAACTCATTCATGTACTCTATCAGCAGCATATTTTAATTTAGAATGGACAATTAATGTGTTTGTGCAAGAAATGTTAGGGCGTTGAATCGAAATGAATCGCACCAAATTGTTTCAAAATGTATTGTTACTTTTCTCAATGAAAGATGCACATCCCTGCACTGTATCTATCAGGCCTCTAACTCCATCTGTTGGTGTCTTAATGTGATTTTGTTGAATGTGTATGTGCTGTTACAGTGAAGAGGAAGAAAGCCATCCTGTCAGACAGTGAAGATGAGGAGGAAAAGGCTGACGAACCAGGTAAAATGAAAGACCGGCAGCTGGACCAGTGCAATTGGGTGGCTCTGGTCAAAAGTAATGTACTGTATGGGGAATAGGGTGCCATTTAAGATACTCACCATATCTTGAAGTCTATGATGGTTAGCGAGTGTGTAGAGATTAAGGCTGCATCTTAAATTACTCCATAGTGTACACTGTGGTGTGTTAGGTCTATGTATTTTTTTTATTGAGCTGCTCTGTTGGCCAGGTCTCCCTTGTAAAAGAGGTCTTCTGACCTCAATCGGACTTCCTAGATAAATAGTTGTGGTCAGAGCCGTGGGGCTCTATGATCATAATGATGGTGACTCCTCTTCCTCAGCGTCGAAGAAGAGCCACACTGTGTCTGACGACGAGAACTCTGACAGTAACGCAGGCTCAGAAGCGCCCGACAAAACCATGGCCAAACTGCGGGAACTGGGCTCAGAAAGCGAAGACGAGGATGATGGACAGAAGGCGACAGGAGGGAAGGATGAGAAAACACTGTTTGGTAGCGACAGCGAATCAGGTGACGAGGAAGAGTAAGTATTCCGATCCCTACACTCACACTCCGTTTGAGTTTTGAATTTCCTTATATAAATGAGAATTTGCTGTTTGCTTTTTACTAACTTTGTCATTCTTTCTGTAATGATAGCACTGTACAAGGTATTATTGTTATTTTTATTCTGTAACTTGACATAAATCAAATTGTATTGGATTTTGGATTTTTCACATGCTTCATAAACAACAGGTGAAATGCTTAGTTACGGGTCATTTTCAAACAATGTAGAGTTAAAGATAGATTACAAAAAATTATATTAAAATAGTGACAAAAGGAATAAATACACAGTGAGTAACAAATAACAATGAGTAAAAATAACAGGGAGTACCAGTACCGAGTCGCTGTGCTGGTGTATGAGGTGGTTATTATTATACCTTTATTTAAAACAAGGAACACAGACTGAGACCAAGGTCTCTTTTACAGCTGAGCCCTGCGTATACATGTTTACACATACAAACAAAGCGATCACAGATAACATAAAATACAGTAGCAGATTGTTACATTTACACACAGGTTATTCCCCTAATAGCACAAGAACTTGCATTTACCTGAATCAGTTGCAAGCAATACAAAAATAAAAATCCTCCAATAATTGTTTAAAATGGGCAAGGGGGACAAGTTTAAGTTTAGTCTGCAGGCTATTCCATAAGCAAGGAGCATAACAGGAAAAGGCAGCCATACCCAACTCTGTGGAGATCGCAGGGGCGTCACGTGTAATCCTTGCTTGAGACCTGGTTTTATGAATTATAGTTATAATGTTGATGAGTGATGATAAGGTAGTTTATTCAGAAGTGCTTTATAAACACATGAGAGCATGTTGTTCTCGTCTCATGGACAGCGACGTCCAACCCACATTTTGATATAAATCACAGTGGTGAGTTCTGTAGCTAGCACCCGTAATAAACGTAATAAAGTGCGCAGTGATAAGTAGCATCCAGCGATTTAAGTGTGGATGCCGTAGCGTGCATGTAGATGATATCCACATAATCTAATACAGACATAAAAGTAGCTTGCACAATTTGTCTTCTATTTGTACAGGACAAACATGTCCTGTTTCTATAGAGGAAGCCTAGCTTGATTTTTAGCCGTTTACAAAGTTCGTCAACATGCATTTTAAAAGACAGTTTATCATCCAACCATATCCCCAAGTATTTATATGCAGAGACCTGATTAATTCGAGAGCCATCTAAGCTTGTAAGTGCAAGTGTATTTTCAACCAACTTTTTGAACCTATTCAAAATTGAAAAATGTGTTTTCTTTGCATTTAAAACAAGTTTCAGCTTTATAAAATACCCTTGTAAAATCTTAATCTGTCTCCAATTGTGATAATGCTTGGTCAGCTGTTGAAGCGATAGTTACATGAGTGTCATCAGCATATAAATGAATTTTACACTTATCTCATCACCGATATTGTTTATGTAGAGCGTGAACAGATGGACCAAGTATAGAACCTTGTGGGACCCCTTTAACCAACTCCAATGGCTCTGACTGGATGCCGTCGACTCTAACAGCTTGACTTCTATCCTTTAGATAGTCATGAAACCAACGACAGGCTTCCGATCCCAGTCCTATTAATGACAGCTTACCCAAAAGTATCGCATTGTCTGCAGTACATGCGATACATATGTACTGAAAGGATGCGTATGTATTCTAGACTGTATGGTTGGTTCTGATTTGTAGGGTTCCTATGCTCTCTCTCATATAGGAAAATGATTGCAGACATTTTTGGTGACTCAGGTGATGAAGAGGGGGAAGAGTTTACGGTGAGTTTTACTAACTTTACAAATCAAATTTCAAAAGTTTGGACACATACTCATTCCATGGTTTTTCTTTATTTTTACTATTTTCGCCTCCCGAGTCCGTACGGGAGTTGCAGCGATGGGACAAGACTGTAACTACCAATTTGGATATCACGAAATTGGGTAGAAAATGGGGTATAAATAAATAAACAGCCTTGATGGCCTTAATGTAGTTTTCAGTCTCTCAGTCCCAGCTTTGATGAACCTGTACTGACCTCGACCTTCTGGATTATAGCGGTGTCCACAGGCCGTGGCTCGGAGGGTTGATGTACTTAATGATCTTTTTGGCCTTCCTGTGAAGGTGCTGTAGGTGTACTGGAGGGCAGGTAGTTTGCCCCTGGTGATGCGTGATGCGTTGCGGGCGGTGCAGGTCCTGTACCAGGTGGTGATACAGCCCGACTGGATGCTCTCAATTGTGCATCTGTAAAAGTTTGAGGGCTTTAGGGGCCAAGCCACATGTCTTCAGCCTCCTGAGGTTGAAGAGGTGCTATTGCAGTGTCTTCACCACACTGTATGTGTGGGTGGACCATTTCACATCGTAAGTGATGTATACGCTGAGGAACTTGAAGCTTTCCACCTTCTCTACTGCGGTCCTGTCGATGTGGATAGGTGCGTGCTCCCCTCTGCTGTTTCCTGAAGTCCACGATCAGCTCCTTTGTTTTGTTGTGAGAGGTTCTTTTCCTAGCACCACTCTCCCAGAGCCCTCACCTCAACCCTGTAGGCTGTCTCATTGTTGGTAATCAGTCCTACTACTGTTGTGTCGTCTGCAAACCTGATGATTTGAGTTGGAGGCGTGCGTGGCCATGCAGTCGTGTGTGTGTGTGTGTGTGTGTGAATAGGGGGTACAGAAGGGCGCTGAGCACACACCCTTGTGGGGCCCCTGTGTTGAGTATCAGCAAAGTGGAGGTATTTACTACCTTCTCCACCTGGGGGCGGTTCATCAGGAAGTCCAGGACCCCGTTGCACAATTTTATTCGACACATGCTTCGTAAACAAAAGTTAAATGCTTACTCACGGGCCCTTCCCAACAATGCAGAGAGAAAGAAAATAGAGAAATAATCTAAACGTAATAACACACAATTATAAATACACAGTCAGTAATGATAACTTGGTGTACCAGTGATGTTGTTAGACTTGCCCCAAACATAATGTTTTGTAATCAGGACAAGACAAAAAATTGTCCTTTGCCATTTTTTTTGCAGTATCACTTTATAGTTCCTTATTGCAAACAGAGTTTTGGAATATTTGTATTCTCTACAGACTTCCTTTTCACTCTGTCATTTAGGTTAGTATTGTCGAGCAATTGCAATGTTGATCCATCCTCAGTTTTCTCCTATCACAGCCATTAAGCTATGTAACTTTTGTAGCCTTTGGTCTCATGGTGAAATCACTAAGCCTTTTTCTTTCTCACCGGCAAATGAGTTAGGAAGGATGCCTGTATCTTTGTAGTGACTGGGTGTATTGATACACCATCCAAAGCGTAATTAATAACTTCATCATACTGAAAGGGATATTCAGTGTCTGCTTTTTTCCCTCCACATCTACCAATAGGTGCACTTCTTCTTTGCGAGACATTGTAAAACATCCATGGTCTTTGCTTGGAATTCACTACTCGACTGAAGGAATTTACAATTATTTGTGTATTGGGTACTCAAATTGTTAACCACTGTTATTGCACACAGAATAAGTCTATGCAACTTCTGTGACTTGTTGAGCAAATTCTTACTCCTGAACGTATGTAGACTTGCCATAACAAAGCGGTTGAATACTTAGTGACTCAAGGCATTTCAGCTTTAACATTTATTTTTTGTTTATTTCTAAAAAATAAAATTACACTTAGACTTTGGTAGCTATTTGGTTAACTATTTAACAAACTATTTAGCAGTCTCATGGCTTGGGTGTAGAAGCTATTCAGGGTCCTGTTTGTTCTAGTATCGTTACCGCATGCCCTGCGGTAGCACAGAGGAACAGTCTATGACTTGGGTGGCTAAAGTTTGTACATTTTTAGGACCTTTCTCTGACACCGCCTGGTGTAGATATACTGAGCCGTATGCACAACAGAGGGTAGCCACTTGCGGGTCAGATGTCAAGCAGTATGTTATCTTGCTGTTCTGCCTCCTCTTCTAGTGTTCTGTCTCCATTGGTCCCGCTAGCAATCCTACCCCTGCACTTTTTACAGATCTTAAAGTACTGGACAAGTGAGAGCTAGCCATAAAGCATATTTATCCTATAACTTGTATTATTCAGGAACATACAATAAGGTCAAAAATGAGAGAAATACTGTGAATTTTTTTTTTTTTTTTTACCATATCCAGTCCTTTCAGATCTGTGAACATCAAGGGTCCCAATCACAGATTAAGCTTGTCCTGGACTAAAAAGCATTCTTAATGGAGAATCTCCATTGAAATGGCTTTTAGTCCAGGATTAGACTTAATCTGTCTGGGGAAACTGCCCCCAAATGTTTAGGGACTTTTGGGAATTGTCCAGACACCGAAACTATACCTCATCTTTGATTCCCGATCAAAACGACTGATGTTGTTTCTGCACCAATAGGGTTTCAATCAGGAGGATCTGGAGGGGGATAAGAACCAATCACAGGCCTCGGCAAAGAAAGCAATGGAAGACGACTCGGACTCTGACGAGGGCGTGGACAGGGGTGGTGTCCAAGAGTGAGTATCTCATGAAGTCTTTGTCAATATTTTCAATCAATCGATTTCCTCTTGCCACTATACTTTCATTCTATAGTGGAGGCATGGCTAACTGGCTGACTGTCTCTATTCAGCACCAGCTTCATGTCAGACTTTGACGTGATGCTGGCTCGTAAGAAGGCCCAGAGCGGGAAGCGACGACGGAACCGCGACGGGGGAACGTTCATAAGTGATGCTGATGATGTGGTCAGTGCCATGATCACCAAGATGACAGAGGCTGCAGAGGTGATGTTCAGGCCCCAAACTGTGTATGTGTTCTGTCAGCTCTTCAATGCAGATGCGGGTGTACCATTCTAACTGTGTGATTTACAGGAGGACAGAACACTGAATGCTCAGAAGAAGCCAGCCTTAAAAAAGCTGACCCTCCTCCCCACTGTAGTTATGCACCTGAAAAAGTGAGTCCATCTATGTCTCTCGATACTACCACAAACATAGTCTATATTCATTGACTTTACAAAACATTAGGAACTTTCCATGACAATGACCAGGTAAAAGATGTGATCTCTTATTGATGTCACTTGTTAAATCCACTTCAATCAGTGTTGATGAAGGGGAGGAGACCGGTTAAAGAATAATTTCTAAGTCTTGAGACATTGTGTGTGTGTTCCATTGAGGGTGAATTAGCAAGACCTAATATTTAAGTGCCTTGGAATGGGGTATTGTAGTAGGTTCCAACCTCCCCAGGCTGTTCTGAAGGATGGCTGTAGTCTTTTTTTTTTTGACTGTTAACTGCTTCCTGCCACCAAATGCGCCTTGGTTGGGTGTTGTACAGCCCAACTTTGAATTCTCCATGACAAGCCAGGGGTTATGCGTTTGCTTGTTGTTGAACAGCAAATTACACATGCTCTGAGCACTTCGTCGGTGGATGCACCGCCCCCTTACCTCCAGCTCCCCATCTCCCTCTCATGCTGAGTCTGACTCGCTAGTAGGCCTACAGTGGGGGTGCTGGTGGTGATGTTGAACTGGTGGGATTAGCAGCACTGCAAGCTAAGAGGCATTGCCATCAGGAATGCCTCTCATGCCTCTCCTCCGCACTGACCGATCTCAGGCTCGTTCTCTGGATTTTCGGACTTGGAAAATGTCATCAACCTTGATTGCCTTTTCTTATCAATTTAAAAATATATATTTGGCTTTCCCACATTTCAAATTCAGTAGGGAGATGACTGTCCTAGACAACGTGACGTGATTTACGTAGGGACCTCTTCACCAGCTGATCACCACTACCAAGACCTGTGTCAGGATCAGTTACTTCCAACACTGGCCCTCCCCATAACCTCTATGTACAAATAATAGCGCAGGTCTGGGATCAATGTGTCAGGATGGAATGCTTACACAAAAGGATCACCCCGCATTTACTTGATGGTCTTTGATTTTAACCCTGATCGCTTTTATTAGAATGTCTACAGTGCAAGCAGTGAAACAATTAATAAATCATGCCGCGAGAGGTACCGGATCGGGGAAATAAGTGTCGGAACAAACAGAGTCCAATCTGAGCAGTGCCGGATCCTGTTCCGGCAGGATCCAGCTCAAATTAAGCACCAGCTTTATGTTTAGATTTTTAATACATGTTTTTTGCGCAGGCTGTACACACTTCATTAGTCTCTCATTCAATTTGACAAGTGCTTGATAATGCCTCAAATTTCACGGCGGCATCCCCTTTGTGGCTGTAATGCCCCCTAAAAAATCCATGCCTTTTGCAGCCAGTGGCCGTTGTGCCCTTGGCCTGGAGTGCTGCGTTGTGCCCCTCTCACTGAGCACTATGCACTCCTAAGCACCTCTCACTCAGATGGCTCTCCATCGGGTGATCGGGTCTTTCTCACAGGCTACAAGTGAAGGGACACATCGGGGATGCAACTGCGCACATCCTTATGCAATTCCGAGATGCATATGGAAGACTGTCCAAATTTTACTTTTCGTCAGCCACCAAGATGAGTAGGCCTAAAAGAACAGTAAAAGCACTAGCCTATGTCAATCTACTAACCCCCATAATACAGAAGATGACCTGTTCTGTACGATAAATAAAAATTCCAAACATAGTCTGGGACAGTTGTGGGACACTATACATCCCAAATTAATACAACCCCACTAGCATCAAAAAAAGCTTTTTTATGCAATGTGGCTGACGCAACAAATCAGAACATTTAGCTTAAATTGTTGATAAACTGAGGCTATTTCTTCACATTATAAGCAGAGCAGTGTGTACATGGCAGTAGGCTATAAGCGTGAATGTTCCATTACCCGAAAACACCATTATCAAAGGTGACCGCAAAGGTGATTATAGATGTAATGCTTTTATTATAACGGTGCGTTTTTACGGTAAATTCTAACCCAAACTTGAATCTCACATGCTGCTTAAGTGTGCCAGTTAAGCTCTAAACACCTTGAAAAGCAGATTAATGTGCTTCATTTTAAGAAGTTATTTGGTCACTTTAGTTGTGATACAAACCTTATCAAAACATATAGGTCTATGGGCTAGGCTACATGAGGTGTGCGACTATGATTCGAACGGCATTGTTTCTTATGCTGGGCATCATTCACAAGTGATAGTTTAATAGGCTAATATTGTCACCTATTGTTGATTTAATCTGGTCTTTCCATATACAAAATTATGTATGTGTGAAATTTCTTTTGATTTAGAATGGACACTTATCATGCACCTGTCTCAACAGGCAGCGGGTTAAAATACATGTAATCTATGTACTTAAATAGCAAATGGAGGATGCTTTTCCGGTGGATAATTTTCATGCCAGCCAGGTAGGCTTTACTCCTGTTGTGAAGATAAACAATGTGCTTAATATTAGGAAAGTTGAGAGAAATATAGTAGGCCTAGGCTATAGAAGGCTTAGGGGATCCTCTTTTTAGTAGAGGCCATCAATCTGTTTTCTCATGTAACTGCATAGCCTATTGAAATGTTGCTCAAAATGAGCTAATGGGCTCTCATGAAGTGTTTGATTAGATTTTAGAACACATTTGCATTGATGTCAGAGTGATTAGAGGGACAATGGAGTGCTGAGTACCAGGCAGTTAGCATGTTTGGTAGACTGCTAATGACCATCAGCAGCATCGGAGCTTGGAGAAGCCTAATTACCGTGACAAAACGGTCACATGGAATTTGACTGTCGTCATGACTCGTGACCCCCGGTGTGGTGGTAATAGTCACCGTAACAGCTACATACACAATCCATGTCTCAAGGTTTAAAAATTATTCTTTAACTTGTCTCCTCCCCTTCGTCTACACTGATTTGAAGTGGATTTACCAAGTGACATCAATAAGAGATCATAGCTTTCACCTGATCAGTCTATGTAATGGAAAGAGCAAGTGTTCCTAATGTTTCGTACACTGTGTGTGAGAAATACCACATGGAATCATGTAGTAACCAAAAAAGTGTTAAACAAATCAAAATATATTTAAGATTTGAGAATTTTCCAAGTTTCTTCAAGTGCAGTCGTAAAAACCATCAAGCGCTATGATGAACTGTCTCTCGTGAGAACCGCCACAGGAAAGGATGACCCAGGTGTTACCTCTGCTGCAGAGGATAAGTTTATTAGTTACCAACCTCAGGTATTGCAGCCCAAATGAATGCTTCACAGACTTCATGTAACAGACATTTCACCATCAACTGTTCAGAGACTGCGTGAATAAGGCCTTCACGGTCGAATTGCTGCAAAGAAACCACTACTAAAGGACACCAATAATAAGAAGAAACTTGCTCGGGCCAAGAAACACGAGCAATGGACAGTTGATCGGTGGAAATCTGTCATTTGGTCTAGAGTCCAAATTTTGAGATTTTTGGTTCCAACCGCCGTGTCTGTGAGATGCAGTGTATGTGAACGGATGATCTCTGCATGTGTGGTTCACACCGTGAGACATGGAGGTGTGATAGTGTGGGGGTGCTTTGCTGGTGACACTGTCTGTGATTTATTTAGAATTCAAGGCACACTTAACCAGCATGGCTACCACAGCATTCTGCAGCGATATGCCATCCCATCTGATTTGCGCTTAGTTCCACAATCATTTATAGGACAATGACCCAAACACACACCTCCAGGCTGTGTCAGGGCAATTTGACCAAGGAGAGTGATAGAGTGCTGCATCAGATGACCTGGCCTCCCAAATCAAAAGTAACAGTCAGGATCTGGTGTGGAGACCAGCTGCATTAAGTACTGCAGTGCATCTCCTCATGGACTGCACCAGAGTTGCCAGTTCTTGCTGTGCGATGTTACCCCACTCTTCCACCAAGACACCTGCAAGTTCCCGGACATTTCTGGCGGGAATGGCCCTGGCCCTAGCCCTAGCTCAATGGGATTGAGATCCGGGCTCTTCGCTGGTCGTGGCAGAACACTGACATTCCAGTGTCGCAGGAAATCACGCACAGAACGAGCAGTATGGCTGGTGGCATTTGTCATGCTGGAGGATCATGTCAGGATGAGCCTGCAGGAAGGGTACCACATGAGGGAGGAGGATGTCTTCCCTGTAATGCACAGCGTTGAGATTGCCTGCAATGACAACAGGCTCAGTCCGATGATGCTGTGACACACCGCCCCAATGACGGACCCACCACCTCCAAATCGATCCCGCTCCAGAGTACAGACCTCGGTGTAACGCTCATTCCTTCAATGAGAAACGCGAATCCGACCATCACCTCTGTTGATACAAAACCGCGACTCGTCAGTGAAGAGCACTTTTTGCCAGTCCCGTCTGGTCCAGCAATGGTGGGTTTGCGCCCATAGGCGACTTTGTTGCCGGTGATGTCTGGTGAGGACCTGCCTTACAACATGCCTGCATGCCCTCAGTCCAGCCTCTCTCAGCCTATTGCGGACAGTCTGTGCTGATGGAGGGATTGTGCTTTCCTGGTATAACTCGGGCAGTTGTTGCCATCCTGTACTGATCCTGTGCAGGTGTTACACTTGATCTGCCACTGCTAGTACGATCAGCTGCCCGTCCTGTCTCCCTGTTGCGCTGTCTTAGGTGTCTCACAGTACGGACATTGCAATTTATTGCCCTGGCCACATCTGCAGTCCTCATTCCTCCTTGCACAGATGAGCAGGGACCCTGGGCATCTTTCTTTTGGTGTTTTTCAGAGTCAGTAGAAAGGCCTCTAGTGTCCTAAGTTTTCAACTGTGACCTTAATTGCCTACCGTCTGTAAACTGTAAGTGTCTTAATGACCGTCCCACAGGTGCATGTTCATTAATTGTTTATGGTTCATTGAACAAGCATGGGCAACATTGTTTAAACCCTTTACAATGAAGATCTGTGAAATTATTTGGATTTTTACAAATTATCTTTGAAAGACAGGGTCCTGAAAAGGGATGTTTATTTTGATTTGTTAACACTTTTTTGGTTACTACATGATTTCATGTGTTATTTCATAGTTTTGATGTCTTCACTATAATTTTACAATGTAGAGAATAGTTTTAAAAAATAAATTTTTAACTTAAATGAGGTGTGTCCTAAATTGATTGGTACTGTACGTAAGTACATGCATGCAGTGTGTGTATATATATATATATATATATGTGTATTTATATACAGTGCCTTGCGAAAGTATTCGGCCCCCTTGAACTTTGCGACCTTTTGCCACATTTCAGGCTTCAAACATAAAGATATAAAACTGTATTTTTTTGTGAAGAATCAACAACAAGTGGGACACAATCATGAAGTGGAACGACATTTATTGGATAATTGGATATTTCAAACTTTTTTAACAAATCAAAAACTGAAACATTGGGCGTGCAAAATTATTCAGCCCCCTTAAGTTAATACTTTGTAGCGCCACCTTTTGCTGAGATTACAGCTGTAAGTCGCTTGGGGTATGTCTCTATCAGTTTTGCACATCGTGAGACTGAAATTCTTTCCCATTCCTCCTTGCAAAACAGCTCGAGCTCAATGAGGTTGGATGGAGAGCATTTGTGAACAGCAGTTTTCAGTTCTTTCCACAGATTCTCGATTGGATTCAGGTCTGGACTTTGACTTGGCCATTCTAACATCTGGATATGTTTATTTTTGAACCATTCCATTGTAGATTTTGCTTTATGTTTTGGATCATTGTCTTGTTGGAAGACAAATCTCCGTCCCAGTCTCAGGTCTTTTGCAGACTCCATCAGGTTTTCTTCCAGAATGGTCCTGTATTTGGCTCCATCCATCTTCCCATCAATTTTAACCATCTTCCCTGTCCCTGCTGAAGAAAAGCAGGCCCAAACCATGATGCTGCCACCACCATGTTTGACAGTGGGGATGGTGTGTTCAGGGTGATGAGCTGTGTTGCTTTTACGCCAAACATAACGTTTTGCATTGTTGCCAAAAAGTTCAATTTTGGTTTCATCTGACCAGAGCACCTTCTTCCACATGTTTGGTGTGTCTCCCAGGTGGCTTGTGGCAAACTTTAAACAACACTTTTTATGGATATCTTTAAGAAATGGCTTTCTTGCCACTCTTCCATAAAGGCCAGATTTGTGCAATATACGACTGATTGTTGTCCTATGGACAGAGTCTCCCACCTCAGCTGTAGATCTGCAGTTCATCCAGAGTGATCATGGGCCTCTTGGCTGCATCTCTGATCAGTCTTCTCCTTGTATGAGCTGAAAGTTTAGAGGGACGGCCAGGTCTTGGTAGATTTGCAGTGGTCTGATACTCCTTCCATTTCAATATTATCGCTTGCACAGTGCTCCTTGGGATGTTTAAAGCTTGGGAAATCTTTTTGTATCCAAATCCGGCTTTAAACTTCTTCACAACAGTATCTCGGACC
Source organism: Oncorhynchus tshawytscha (assembly GCF_018296145.1). Classification (NCBI taxonomy): domain Eukaryota; kingdom Metazoa; phylum Chordata; class Actinopteri; order Salmoniformes; family Salmonidae; genus Oncorhynchus; species Oncorhynchus tshawytscha. The sequence goes on from NC_056445.1 coordinate 233,621, forward strand.
TGCCTGGTGTGTTCCTTGTTCTTCATGATGCTCTCTGCGCTTTTAACGGACCTCTGAGACTATCACAGTGCAGGTGCATTTATACAGAGACTTGATTACACACAGGTGGATTGTATTTATCATCATTAGTCATTTAGGTCAACATTGGATCATTCAGAGATCCTCACTGAACTTCTGGAGAGAGTTTGCTGCACTGAAAGTAAAGGGGCCGAATAATTTTGCACGCCCAATTTTTCAGTTTTTGATTTGTTAAAAAAGTTTGAAATATCCAATAAATGTCATTCCACTTCATGATTGTGTCCCACTTGTTGTTGATTCTTCATAAAAAAATACAGTTTTATATCTTTGTTTGAAGCCTGAAATGTGGCAAAAGGTCGCAAAGTTCAAGGGGGCTGAATACTTTCGCAAGGCACTGTATATGTGTGTGTGTGTGTGTGTGTGTGTGTGTGTGTATATATACATATGTGTGTGTATACTTATTTTCCACCATAATTTGCAAATAAATTCATAAAAAATCCTACAATGTGATTTTTCTGGATTTTTTTTCTTCTAATTTTGTCTGTTACAGTTGAAGTGTACCTATGATGACAATTACAGGCCTCATCTTTTTAAGTGGGAGAACTCGCACAATTGGTGGTTGACTAAATACTTTTTTGCCCCACTGTATGTGTGCGCACAGACTGAATGATTTAGAGTTTTTAAATTCAAATGTAGTACAATTGAGTTCATGTGTAGCACGTAGGTGATTGGCGTTTTGCCTGCATATTTGGTCTGACGTGTGTGTGTGTGTTTTCAGGCAAGACCTCAAGGAGACGTTCATCGACAGTGGAGTGATGTCGGCCATCAAGGAGTGGATTGGCCCGCTGCCAGACAAGAGTCTCCCGGCCCTCAAAATCAGAGAGGATCTCCTCAAGATCCTACAGGAAGTAAGTGCTAGTGATTCCATTTCTGCCAACTCCCCCCTGAAACGCCACCGTGGTTTTTAATCTTTGTAAAGACCTGTGTTTTCATATAGTTTTCGGTTCTCCCCCCAGCTCCCCAGCGTGAGTCAGGAGACTCTTAAACACAGCGGGATTGGCCGAGCTGTCATGTTCCTCTACAAACACCCCAAGGAGTCGCGCCTCAACAAGGACCTCGCCCTCAAACTCATCAGTAAGTGCCTAGATATCTACGCTCAAAACATATAATATGCATACAATAATGTGCATTTTGGTGACATTAATAGCTGACCAAATATTGTCTGACTCTGAAAAGGGAAGTAGGTTATTAAAGGGATTAAAACATTTATCTTATTTTCACTCACCTGTTTCATAGCTTTGGTTTTTAGTAAGTTCCAGTGGCTTCTAACGAGCATGCAATAGGACACGGTCCCCCTGTAGAGGTAAATAGTGTTTGGGTGTTGGTAGAGTATTAGTATTGATACGTGCCATGTCTGCACAGACGAGTGGTCCCGCCCCATCTTTGGCCTGACATCCAACTACAAGGGCATGACGCGCGAGGAGAGACAACAGAGAGACCTTGACCAGCAAATGCCGCAAAAAAGACTCTTCAGGTAAATGTGTGCACACCCCAGGGTTTCCTTTAGGAAAATGTGGCGCTGGATAAGGTGACCGGCAATTTATTTGAAAAAATATATACACCACCGTTCAAAAGTTTGGGGTCACTTAGAAATGTAAATGGTTTTTGCAAGAAAATCACATCTTTTGTCCATTTTAAAATAACATAAAATGGATCAAAAATACAGTGTAGACATGGTTAATGTTGTAAATGACTATTGTAGCTGGAAACGGCAGATTATTATTATTTTTTTAATATATATTTTTAATGGAATATCTACATAGGCGTACAGAGGCCTATTATCAGCAAGCATCACTCCTGTGTTCCAATGGCACGTTGTGTTAGCTAATCCAAGTTGATCATTTTAAAAGGCTAATTGATCATTAGAAAACCCTTTTGCAATTATGTTAGCGCAGCTGAAAACAGTTGTTCTGATTTAAAGAAGCAATAAAACTGGCATTCTTTAGACGAGTTGAGTATCTGGTGCATCAGCATTTGTGGGTTCGATTACAGGCTCAAAATGGCCAGAAACAAAGAACTTTCTTCTGAAAGTTGTCTATTCTTGTTCTGAGAAATGAAGGCAATTTCTTGCATGGAATAGCCAAGAAACTGAAGATCTTGTACAACGCTGTGTACTACTCCCTTCACAGAACAGGGCAAACTGACTCTAACCAGAATAGAAAGAGGATTGGGAGGCCTAGTTTGAGAAACAGACACTTCACACATCCTCAACTAGCAGCTTCATTAAATAGTACCTGCAAAACACCAGTCTCAACGTCAACAGTGAAGATGAGACTCCGGGATGCTGGCCTTCTAGGCAGAGTTCCTCTGTCCAGTGTTTGTGTTTGTTATTTTGCCCATCTTAATCTTTTCTTTTATTGGCCAGTCTGAGATATGGCTTTTTCTTTGCAACTCTGCCTAGAAGGCCTGCATCCCGGAGTCGCCGCTTCACTGTTGACATTAAGACTGGTGTCTTTTTTTTATTTTCTATTGTCTTTTTTAATAAAATAATTTCCTCCATGTTTACATGGTTGGATTTTGCCTATAGGCTACTTTGAAGCAAGGTAAGACATACCTCATAATGTAATAAAATGTTCAGAGTTCAAACAAGTATGTTTTCAAAATGCATACTGCCCCCTGCTCACATTGTAAAGTGGTGGTTGACGCACTGATAGCCTGTTGCCTGCACTTTAATGGTGAATGGGATGCGTGCTTCAACTACCAGTTGAGAAATAAAAATGGTCGTGCATTTCAATCGTGTCCCAAAACTGTTTTTAACTGGATTTATAATTGTTGCACAATAAATTGGCATATAAAACCACGTTTTACTCCAGCTGAGGAACTGCAGGTGAAATCCCGCTCAAAATAGGCTGTGCGTGTGTGATGGTCATCATGCATCTTATTTATCCAACAACTAATGAAAATACACACGGGCCAATTTAATTCCATATATTTATGCAAATTAACCTATAGACCTATAAGCATGACAGTCAAATGTATTTCCATCAATTTAATAAAAAGCATTATTTTGCAATGGAATTTATTTTCTCCTGGTCTTTTTTTATCTGCTTAATTTTTTTCTCCATCTGCCTATTGCCGACTAACGAAAACCCTGACACGTGTAGATGTACCACACACTCGTTATACAATATACTCCTGAAACACACATGCGGTTGTTTCACATTATCACTGTAGACATGATCTGTTCTCCAACCAACCCCCTCCCACCCTTTCCAGCTCATTGTCCCACTGTCCTATCAAATCCTCCATCCACTTTTCAGTCCTCCTCCTTTCACTGTCATTCTCATGTTTTTCAAATACCCTCTTTCCATGACATCTGTCTATACTTCTCGATGTGGTCCCTCCTTCCCTTCCTTTCCCCCCAGTCAGCCCCAAACGGTGGATAGGTCCAAGGAACCGGATGTCTTCTCCCCGCAGCAACTCAGGTTCAGTGTGGTTGCATGGTTGCTCCGCCTCCCGAGTGACTTTGGCTGCAGTCAGATTTTCAACCTCTCCAGGTTGTTATGCTTGATGTCGTCCGCCCCCCCACACACACAAAGACGATGATACAGTTGTTGGTATGAATGATAGAGGATAGAGTCAAATTGAGCCTATAGAGGATAGAGTCAAATTGAGCCTAGCTTTACTGAGGCTTTGTTGTGTCAGTGGCTTAATTTTGAGTTTGTTTCTTTTTCCATTTTGTTTGGGATTCGAAAGGCTACTTTGTAAATGTATTGTTTGTGTGGGAGATTCTCTTCATTTGAATCATGCTGGATCAGTGTTTGCTGTTGTAACTCTAACCATGTCTGTCAGAAGCTAAAATGGATCACTGAGCCAGGGTTTCGATCTTGGCATAAAGCAGAGTATAGCTTCCCTCAGTTAGTAGTGAAGGTTGTCTGGCCATTTGCCCTCTCGCTGACCTTAATTAACCCTACCCTTTGTGCTCTTCATACCGTTTTGCTCTTCAAATGACATCTCTTTCCAGCTGAGGAATGAACAACTCGTTTTTTGGGGTGTTTAGTTTTTCTTTGTGTAGCCTGTACGTTTTGTTTGGGTGTACATCATGTTTTGATAGTTCAATGCTGTATTGATACTAGGTTATGTTAGAACCTAAAGAACTGAGTCAGTTCAGGCAGCACACAAGTGACATTAAGAGTAATTTTCCTATTTGCTATAGCTTATTTCATTAAATGTTATACAGAACTCAAGAGTAATGTAGTCTAGACAGAACAAAGAATTCCACCAAAGCAGGGCAAAATGTCCTGTCAGAAAATATTGTTGCTCTCCCCCTCTGGTGCATGGGTCTTTATTAGAGGTTGACCGATTTAATCGGCATGGCTGATTTTAATTGGGGCCGATTTTTAAAGTTTTTATAACGATCGGCATTTTTGGACGCTGATTATGGCCGTTACATTGCAATCCACGAGACTGTGTGGCAGGCTGACCACCAGTTACGCGAGTGCAGCAAGGAACCAAGGTAAGTTGCTAGCTAACATTAAACTTATCTTAACATAATCACTAGTTTAACTAGCTTGTCCTGCGTTGCGTATAATGCGGTGCCTGTTAAATTGCAAATAAATTCATTAAAAATCCTACAATGTGATTTTCTGGATTTTTTTTTCTCATTTTGTCTGTCATAGTTGAAGTGTACCTATGATTAAAATTACAGGCATCTCTCATCTTTTTAAGTGCGAGAACTTGCACAATTGGTGGCTGACTAAATACTTTTTTGCCCCACTGTATGCAGCATTTTGGGCTGCCTGGCTCGTTGCGAACTGTGTGAAGACCATTTCTTCCTAAAAAAAGACCGGAATTCATTTGCCGGAATTGTACATTGAAGGTTGTGCAATGTAACAGCGATATTTAGACTTAGGGTTGCTTACCCGTTCGATATAATACAGAACGGTTGCGTATTTCACTGAAAGAATAAATGTTGTTTTCGAAATGATAATTTCCGGATTTGACCATATTACTGACCTAAGGCTCGTATTTCTGTGTCTTTTATTAAAATTAAGTCTATGATTTTAATATTTGATAGATCAGTCTGACTGAGCGGTGGTTGGCAGCAGCAGGCTCATAAGCATTCATTCAAACAGCACTTTCCTGTGGGGTTTGAGAAGTGAAATTATTCTTTTAATTTTCTCAATCTAAAAGCACAACCTAGATTCGAGCCAATGTTTAAGTAGTTAACATGTTATTACTCCAACCTCGACCCGCTGACGTGTTTCTACGCATGAGCTTAGCTAGCCAACGTTGCCATGACATAGTCTATAAGTGTGATCTGGGATTTTTATTGAAGAAGCAGTTTCTGCCTGTCTTTGCTACTACTCTCAAACTTGAACCCTTTGAGAACAGGGAAGTGGTAGTATGGCATGTGTTAAGACTTAAGACCAGTGTGCAGAGTGCTACTGTAGCTGAACATTTACATTTGGTAAATTGTGTGTGGCCTAAGCAGTCAGTGGTCACTCAGGACCAGAGAGAGTTGACAGTATCTCTCTCTCTCTCTCCCTCTCTACAGCTCCGGGGGACAGACTCCTCATAGAGACCTGGAGAAAGTACTGACAGGAGAAGAGAAGTGAGTAGCTGAGTCCTTTGTATGTCTGTCTTGAGTCTGTGTATGTTGCTTTCTGCTGACACCCCTCCTGTGTTTGTTGCCCGACAGAGCTCTGCGCCCAGGCGACCCTGGGTTCTGTGCCCGAGCCAGGGTGCCCATGCCATCCAACAAGGACTACGTTGTGCGGCCCAAATGGAACGTGGAGAGCGAGTCCAGAGCAGTGAGTGTTTGGCTGTCCATCTGTCTACCAGAGAGAAGGACCCATGATAGTTGTCCATTTATTTTTACTGTCTTGACCAGACCAATCATTTTCTCATCAGACCTGCATTCTGGACATGACCTAGAAATTGTTATTTTAGTTATGTTACCTTAGGTGTGACTGAACTGGGTCTGAATTGTAGCTTGTTAGCTGTTTTGTCACTACTTGGGCATCAGTAAAGGAAGGATGGTAAGGAGTTGAATGTGATTGGTTCCCGACTGTAGACAGGCTTTAAGAAAGGGATAAGCTGATTGGAAAAGCACAAGCGTCGCATCGCCCAGCAGAGGTCACAGCGGCGCATCATGGCGGTGAAGATCAATGTGGACGGCAATGGCATGCCCCTGTAGTACCTACTGTCACCACACGGGGCAGTAAGTGCCATCTGCATGCCTCTTGCTGGTCCTGGGTAGGAGAGTAACCCTCCCACCAGGTCAAACGGCTCTGCACGCTGTTGCCAGCCACCTAATAATTTAATAAGTACGCTGGTTTTAAGACATTAGGCTATACCAGCATGCCGCTTGAGTTTCTGTGTCCTGCGTGGGGAATGTGTTACTATTCAACTTGGTGTTGTGTTTTAAATACTAGGGTTTCGAATGCAGAACATTCCAATTTTCATGATTCCAAAAAGAGTGTTTGTGTCTTGGTAACCTTACTCGCTAGGTTTATAGTGGTGCTACAGTATATTACCACAACGGCAAATATATATATGTTGTCGAAGAAACACTGTTTTAGTGAGTAGTTTAACTTTCTCCTCTCCCCTTCACTAATCCTCTCCTCCTCCCTCTGTCTCCCAGGCCCCGGTTAAGAAGGGCATGTCACGGGTGGACAAACAGTTGCGTCGCTTTGCCGACATCAAGCGTATGACGAAGACGGGCCACGCGGTGAAAATCAGCGTCCAGGGCAACCGGATGCCCCTCTGATTTTTAAAACTTCTATTTTTTTTCAGACTTTTTTTATTTCTCCTTTTTTATATGTTGCTCCTATAGCATGGTCCCAGTTCAAATTGTTCATCATTACTTTCTTGAAGTGATTGGCTACATGAAAGCATAGGTTTCAATTCAGAGCTGTGATTATTCCAAGGAAGGGATGATAGAATAATGCAATTATTTCTTTGATTTGGGCCAGGGTCCCAGTTCTGTGCACTTTAGCCAACTCCTCTAACTAGCATGACAATGTTTAGAAGAGTTGGCTAAAGCACATGGGACCATTCCCTATACAAACCCCCTCAGCCCAGCCTGAATGTATGATAGTGGTGTGGATTCACAAGCTGGTTGGCCTTCGGTCCTCTAGACTGGGATAGATTCAATACGGAGTGTGGAATATTCACGTTGTAGTGCGATTGAGCAGACATTTAGCGTTTACCAAACATTGCCCTTAAATTGCAATTGCTCCATATTGAATATACATTAGGCCTTCATTGTTTTACTTTGTTTCTGAAGAAGCTGTACAGACTTAGGAGCTTGCCTGTGTGTCTTCACTGTGTGCTGGTTGGTTCCGAAGTTACTTTCATAATAAAGAGGGTTTCACCAGATCTCTTGATTTCTCTTCTTTATTTGAGAAAGGTTACCTAAGGCCTTGAACTATATCAATCTCATTTCACTCTGTCGATGTCTTAAACATGGCGCATTGATTTGAGTGAAATAATTCAAACTACTTATTGCAACACATGTACTGTTAAGTTTCAATAACAGTCCTAAAACGTTGCATTTACTTGGGGGTACATTGTTTTTAATGGGGCAGGGAAACTGAAAGTGCTCTGGGAACCAAATTATACCTGATTAACAATATGCACAGTTTGTATGTGGTCAAATCTTTAACTTGTAATATGTTATTCACAATAAAATGAAATAAGGTAACTAACTTGTTGAAGCTCTATTCATTGCATTTCTATCTGCAATGTTCTGACATGATATGCAGTTATCTGAATGCTCTGTTGCAGTGTATCCTCTGAACTATCTTCTGAACCCCCTGATGCAACTCATTCCATAACTTGTGCATTTCTGTAGAGCTAAATGGATTGGACAGTTGTACCCTATATGGTTTAAATTCCTCCTCAGAAGGCAATTTAATGCGGAGGGCAAAAACATAAATTGTTTAGGGGCTAGGGTTTGACTTGGAATTCATTATCAGCCACTCTCAATTTGTTCCTTGTTCCTAACCCTTTGATCTTTGCAGGTGTGTAAGCAATATGGTAGAAGCGCCACCACTAAACTGCTTGCACCTATCCAGACCCTTCAGATAATCAAAGCGCCAAGGGGTAGGGAATGAATTGGGATTGTCTCCAAGCTGCACCTCAGGTATGTGAACTGTTATGCGCCTGCCTTTCTATAGTATCTTGTATCCAATGCAGGTAGTTCCCTAGCCGGGTGTAGATGCCATACTTCCCCTTGGCGGCACACTTCTCCCCCCAGCTCACCACCCCTGTGAGGAACCAGGTCCCGCGGTAGTTGACCACAAAGGGACCCCCACTGTCCCCACTGCAGGCATCCAAGCTGGCCTCCAGGTAGCCCGCGCAGAACATGTTGTCTGTGATGACCTGCTCCGTGGAGCGGATGCACTTCTGCTGGTCGACCACGGGCAGAGCGACTTTCCTCAGGAAGCGGGAGGAGCGCCCCAGGTACTGTGTGGCGCCCCAGCCTGTGACCAAGCCCCTCACATCCTCCCTCTGGAGATGGTGGGCCAGCTGACCATTGGGAAGGCAGGCGGGCACCGCCACAGGGCTCAGCGCCACAGGGGCAGAGAGGTAGACGAGAGCAATGTCGCTATCGAAGGTGTAGTCATGGAAGTGAGGGTGGACGACGACCTTCGCCACTTTGATCTTCTGCTCGTTTGGGTCGGGACGTCGCTTGTCATAGTCCCCTGTAAAACACAAACAGACAGTTTAAACGGGCACAATGGCTCATCAACATGTTGCACTTGTTGAGTTCTGAGAATATGAAATATACTTATTCATGTCACTAGGGGAGAGCGGGTAATGTATGACATTGACATTATGTCAGGATATGTTTTTGTTAGCCAGGAGGGATCCTCTGGGAAGAGACAGTCTGGTACCAGGAACCATGACAGCTGTGAGTTTGGTAGGAGTGAGCACTTTGGGGTAGAGGTCAGAGGAAGAACAGATATCACCAAGGTTCTGTCTAGCAACAGATGCATTGGCTGTTCAGATGTGCAGGAGACTCAGAAGGAAGGGTTAAATATCAGTGCTTGTGTGAAATGTCGTTTGATGCAGCTGTATCGACCCCCTGGGAGGACTTGGTTAAGCTTTTATTGTGTTAGGTTCTAATTCTCAGAGTAAAAAAACTCAACATTTGACAGTATGCTCACTACTTCTAAACAGTGGATCACACAGCCTCACCGATAGTCACATGGTCAGGGGTTTCCTGCATGCAGTGTGCGGCACTGACCACCCACCGCTGACTGATCAGAGTTCCCCCGCAGAAGCCATACCCATCCTCCCTCCAGAGCATGACCTGCAGGGACATGGAACAGGTAGGACTAGTATTAGGGGCCTGCCACAAACACTATTGTCATCATCATACACTACATGCATTATGATTTCTGAGATTAGTGCCTGCAGTGCCACAGGGTTGTGTCAGTAGAGCTCCAATCAAGACTATCTGACTAACGGGACATTAAAAATGAAAATGTTATGTTTCATCAAGTTGTGGCTAAACAACGACATGGATAACATGCAGCTGGCTGGGTTTTTGGTCCATTGGCAAGATAGAACAGTCACCTCCGTAAGACAAGGGGTGATGGTCTGTCTATTTGGTGCACAAAATCTAATATTAAGGAAGTCTCCGTTTTGCTCGCCTGAAGTAGAGTATCTCATGATAAGCTGTAGATCCCATTTTTTCGTAGCTGTCTATTTACCACCGCAAACCCGATGCTGGCACTAAGACTGCACTCAACGACCTGTGTAAGGCCATAAGCAAACAAGAAAATGCTCACCCAGAGGAGGCGCTCCTAATGGCCGGGCACTTTAATGCAGGGAAAATTAAATCCATTTGACCTAATTTCTACCAGCATGTTACATGTGCAACCAGAGGAAAAAATAGTCTAGACCACTTTTACTCCACACACACACACACAGAGATGCTACAAAGCTCTCCCTCCCCCTCCATTTGGCCAATCTGACCATCACGCTATCCTCCTGATTCCTGCTTACAAAGCAACACCTAAAGTAGGAACTACCAGTGACTTGCTCAATAAGGAAGTGGTCAGATGATGCAGATGCTAAGCTACGGGACTGTTTTGCTAGCACAGACTGGAATATGTTCCGGGATTCTTCCGATGGCATTGAGTACACCACATCAGTCACTGGCTTCATCAATAAGTGCATCGATGATGTCATCCCCACAGTCACTGCACGTACATACCAGAAGCCATGGATGACAGGGAACATCAGCACTGAGCTAAAGGGTAGAGCTGCTGCATTCAAGGAGCGGGACTCTAACCCGGACGCTTATAAGAAATCCCGCTATGCTTTCCGACGAACCATCAAACAAAGTGTCAATACAGGACTAAGATTGAAACATACTCCACTGGCTCTGATGCTTGTCGGACACGGTAGGGCTTGCAAACTATTACGGACAACAAAGGGAAGCACAGCCGAGAGCTGCCCAGTGACACGAGCCTACCAGATGAGCAAAATAACTTCTATGCTCGCTTAAAGGCAAGCAACACTGAAGCATGCATGAGAGCATCAGCTGTTCTGGACAACTGTGTGATCACCCTTTCCGCAGCAGATGTAAGACCTTTAAACAGGTCAACATTCACAAGGCCGCGGGGCCAGACGGATTACCAGGACGTGTACTCTGAGCATGCGCTGACCAACTGGCAGGTGTCTTCACTGACATTTTCAACCTGTCCCTGACTGAGTCTGTAATACCAACATGTTTCAAGCAGACCAAAGTAACCTGCCTAAATGACTACAAACCTGGTGTACTCACGTCTGTAGCCAGCGACTGCTTTGAAAGGCTGGTCATGGCTCACAACACCATTATCCCAGAAACCCTAGACCCACTCCAGAAACCCTAAACCCACTCTAATTTGAATACCGCCCCAACAAATCCACATATGCAATCTCTCTTGCACTCTACACTGCCCTTTCCCACCTGCATAAAAGGAACACTTACATGAGAATGCTATTAATTGATTACAGCTCAGCGTTCAACACCATAGTGCTCTCAACTCAGCTAAGGACCCTGGGACTAAACACTTCCCTCTGCAACTGGATCCAGGACTTCCGGACGGGCCACCCCCAGGTGGTAAGGGTAGGCAACATCACAACTGCTATGCTGAACCTCAACACAGGGGCCCCTCAGGGGTGCTTGCTCAGTCCCCTCCTGTACACCCTGATCACCCATGACTATGGCCAAGCATGACTCCAACACCATTAAGTTTTCCGACGACACAACAGTTGTAGGCCTGATCACCGACAAGGATGAGATAGCCTATAGGGATGTCAGAGACCTGGTAGTGTGGTGCCAGGATAGCAACCTCTCCCTCAACGTGATAAAGACAAAGGAGAAGATTGTGGACTACAGGAAAGGAGGACCGAGCACGACCCCATTCTCATTGATGGGGTTGTAGTGGAGCAGGTTGAGAGCTTCAAGTACCTTGGTGTCTACATCACCAACAAACTAACATGGTCCAAGCACACCAAGACAGTCGTGAAGAGGTCACGATCAAACCTATTCCCCCTGAGGAGACTGAAAAGATTTGGTATGGGTCCTCAGATCCTCAAAATGTTCGACAGCTTCACCATCGAGAACATCCTGGCTGGTTGCATCACTGCCTGGTATGGCAACTGCTCGGCCTCCGACCGCAAGGCACTACAGAGTGCAGAGCGTACGGACCAGTATATCACTGGGGCCAAACTTCCTGCCATCAAGGACTTCTATACCAGGCAGTGTCAGAAGTAGGCCCTAAAAATTGCCCACGCTACGGCATGGCAAGCGGTACCGGAGCGCTAAGTCTAGGCCCAAAATGCTTCTTAAAAGCTTCTACCCCAAGCCATAAGACTCCTTAACAGCTAATCAATTTGCTACTCAGACTATTTGCATTGTCCCTCCCACCACCATGTTTATGCTGCTGCTACTCTCTATTTATTATTCATGCTTAGTCACTTTACCTCTACCTACATGTACATATTACCTCAATTACCTCGACCAACCTGTGCCCCCACAGATTGACTCTGTACCGGTACCCGCTGTACAAAGACTCACTTCTGTTTTTATTTTAGTAAATAATAATTTCAGTTTATTTTAGTAAATCATTTCTTAACACATATTTTTCTTCAACTGCATTGTTGGTTAAGGACTTGTAAGTAAGCACTTCACTAACACCCTTTTGTATGTGGTGCATGTGACAAACAAAATTTGATATAGTAATCAAAAAAGTGTTAAACAAATAATAATAATATTTTAGATTCTTCAAAGTAGCCACCCTTTGCCTTGATGACAGCTTTGCACAGTCTTGGCATTCTCTCAACCAGCTTCATGAGGAATACTTTTCCAACAGTCTTGAAGGAGTTTCCACAGATGGTGAGCCCTTGTTGGACCGCAGAGTGAAGGAAAAGCTGACTCATCCCAAACCATCTCATTTGGGTTTAGGTCGGGTGATTGTGGAGGCAAGGTCATCTGATGCAGCACTCCATTACTCTCCTTGGTCAAATAGCCCTTACACAGCCTGGAGGTGTGTCACCAGCAAAGCACCCCCACAACACACCTACTCCATGCTTCACGGTAGGAACCACACATGCGGCGATCATCCGTTCACCTACACTGCGTCTCAAAGACACGGCGGTTGGAACCAAAAATCTCAAATTTGGACTCATCAGACCAAAGGACAGATTTACACCAGTCTAATGTCCATTGCTTGTTTTTCTTGGCCCAAGCAAGTCTCTTATTATTATTGGTGTCCTTTAGTGGTGGTTTCTTTGCAGCAATTTGACCATGAAGGCCTGATTCACACAGTCTCCTCTGAACAGTTGATGCTGAGATGTGTCTGTTACTTGAACTTTGTTTGGGCTGCCATTTCTGGAATGAACTTCTCTGCAGCAGAGGTAACTCTGGGTCTTCCTTTCCTGTTGCGGTCCTCATGAGAGACAGTTTCAACATAGCGCTTGATGGTTCTTGTGACTGCACTTGAAGAAACTTTAAAAGTTCTTGAAATTTTCCAAATTGACTGACCTACGTCTTAAAGTAATGATGTACTGTTGTTTCGCTTTGTTTATTTGAGCTGTTCTTGCCATAATATGGACTTGGTCTTTTACCAAATAGGGCTATCTTCTATATTCCACCCCTACCTTGTCACAAGACAACTGATTGAGCAAAGAAAGTAGAAGAAAGAAACCTGTTAATTTAAATGCATTCCAGGTGACTACCTCATGAAGCTGTTTGAGAGTATGCCACAAGTGTGCAAAGCTATCAAGGCAAAGGGTGGCTACTTTGTAGAATCTCAAATATAAAATACTTTAACACTTTATTGGTTACTACATTATTTCATAGTTTTGATGTCTTCACTATTATTCTACAATAATAAAAAAATAAACACCCTTTAATGAGTAGGTGTCCCCAAACTTTTGACTGGTACTGTATTTATAAAAAATAATGCCACCTCGTAGCCCTGTGTTGTAGGCCTACCTGCCATGGGCTTCCTCCCTGCCTCTCCAGCTGTCCTCCCACTATCCGGTTGTCTTCATTAACACCCTCCATGTATTCAGTGCTGTTCCCACCTGGCTGGGTTGAGTTAATCCCAGACAGTCTGGAAGTTGAGTTCCCTTCTACCTCCATGGAGATGTTGAGGTTCCCGTCAGAGTTGCGGAGGGTCAAGGCCTCGGACTCGTCCAGCAGAGAACGATGCAGGGAAGCCTCACTCTGCTTCTTCCCACAAGGGAACGCCACTGGCAATGAAAATGTACAGTACAGGAAAACCATAACTATCTAGAGCATATGCCTCTAGAGACTGTAAAGAAATAGGTGATTTGTTTTTCAGTGCTTTGTCTACCTGCTTCAGAGCAGGTCTTGCCGTCCTCATCTAACTGGTAGCCCTCTGCACAGCTGCACTGGACCCCTGTGGTGCGCTCCTGGTTGGTGCAGTAATGCAGACAGCCGCCATTCTTAAACTGGCACTCAAACACCTCTGGAGGAACAGAACAAGTTTCAACGAAATGGACATTTTGTGGTATTAGAAGAGTAGAAAAGAATTGACTCCTAAATTGTATTTTATTGACTAGGCAATTAGCTCTTTTTTTAACCTGAAGGATCCTACAGTATCAATCAAAATTAGCGTACAAATACTTCCTACTATAAGTACAGTAATTAGTTTGCTAGCGAGTTTTATAAACAAGTCCTAATTCTATTGTTTAGATAGGGCATTCAGACCCCTGGACTTTTTCCATATTTTGTTACGTTACAGCCTTATTCTAAACAGTGCATTACAGAACAAGAATCAAGCTATGACAAAGGATTTGTCCGAAAGAGACAGGATTGTGGTGAGGCACAGATCTGGGGAAGGTTACCAAAACATTTCTACAGAATTGAAGGTCCTCAAGAACACAGTCTTAAACACAGTCCATCAATCTTAAATGGAAGAAGTTTGGAACCACCAAGACTCTACGTAGAGCTGGCCGCCCGGCCAAACTGAGCAATCGTGGGGGAAGGGCCTTGGTCAATGCTGTAATCGCTGCCAAAGGGGCTTCAACAAAGTACTGAGTAAAGGGTCTGAATACGTATTATAATTTTGATTTTTTTTCTCCAAAAATCTGTGTTTGCAATGTTATTATAGGGTATTGTGTGTAGATTAATAGATAAAAATAATTTAGAATAACGTAACATAAAATGTGGATAATGTCAAGGGGTCTGAATACTTTTGTAATATGTTGGTTTTCCCTTAGATGGGAGCAAAATGTGAAAGCAATGTGGAGAGTTCATATTACACTCATTCAACTACGAGAAGGGTTGTACAGTAACTTCTGCAAGTGGTTTTCCAACAACTGTCCTGTAAATTGTCCAGTGAGGTCACATTCACAAAATAATCTGCCGTGCCACAACAGTTGGGATGTGTTGTACAATGATTGTAGACCAGAGGAGGCTGGTGGGATGAGCTATAGGAGGATGGGCTCATTTTAATGACTGGAATGGAACAGAGTCATATGTTTGATACCGTTCCATTTATGCCATTGTAACCTCCTATATTTCCTCCCATTTGCCACCTCTGTTGTAGACGTGCCAGTGTGAACGGCACCAGTCCTGTAACAAAGCAATATTCAGTGTGGATTCCAGTCTATGACTGGGAGGTCCAGGGTCATGTAATTCAGGAGGTGAGAGTTTAGACACAGGAAAACAGATATATTATGACTGAGTAAAACCATACCTATTGCACAGGTTTTCCCATCGTAGCGTGGGGGACACAGACAGAGGTATCCATCCCGATCGATGGTGCAGATTCCTCCATTCTTACATGGGTTGTAGTGGCAAGGATTTAGATCTAATTCACAATTCATACAGAGACATCTCATCACAAGCGTTCCTTTTAAGTGACAATGCGGATTTCTGATATTTTCGAAACAACTGAAAATAATCTAATGAAGCAATACGGTACTCACTCTTATACCTATACCAAAACTCCATCTGTAAGATAAAACAAAAGGGATACTACAGTCAGTTTAAATGTGGTATTTTGAGCTGTATGCACTTTAGCCTACTCCTCTGACTATCCTGTCATGTAAGAAGGCCTGGTTACTTACACCTTGCATTAACATGTGAGCGGGGGGGTTTAGGGTCATGAAATATTTTGTGAATGAAGGGCGGGTGGGTTGAATAAAGAGAAAACGATGCATAAAAAAATCCATAAATGTATACATTCTTGTGCAATTCATATCTATAGGCTACATTGAGGTTTTCTTTAATTATTTTTTATCTGCCATTAGTGGGTAAGCTTAACAGTGGGTTTTGACCAGTCATAGCTAGCTAGTTGCTCTAGCTAATGTTCTTTTAAAAGAGGCTTTCTCACTTTGATGACAGACTGGCTAAACTGAGAAAAGTCCAGGAACAGTGGTCCAAAACTCATAACATGTATGTTAGCTTATTATTAGTTGTAATATATTAATTCATGCTATGTCAATGTGTTTTTAGAAGGGAGTGTACTAATCTTATGAAGGTATCTGTAAATCATGTGCAATGGAGTGTATGAGGAAGACTCTCCGGAAAATCTGTCTCCCTCCAGCAGGTGGCGTTTTTCGTCCATCAAGCAAGGACTATTTGTATGAAGGTCAATGAGTGTCGAATTTGGTCAACAAAAACATTAATGGTTATTTGATCGAATAGAAGTTGTTTCGATGCATATTCCGACCATTTCTCTTCATTGAATATAGGTGGTTTATGTCACCAACACTCATTGAATATTCAAAAAATTATTACAATAATGAGATGTATCCACCAATCCAAAGCAAGAATAGGAAGCGAGACAGCCCTCTGTGCTGCTTTGTAACTCCCCAGTGTTAGGTTAAGGAGAGACATTTTTAATTTCACCTTTTATTTAACCAGGTAGGCCAGTTGAGACAAGTTGTCATTTACAACTGCGACTTGGCCAAGATGAAGCAAAGCAGTGCGACAAAAACAACACAATAGAAAAAGCAATATACAGTGTGTGCAAAATGAATTAAAGAGGTAAGGCATTAAATAGGCCAATAGTGGTGAAGTAATTACAATTTAGCAATTTACACTGGAGTGATATGTGCAATTAGAAAATACTGATGTGCAAAAGAGCAGAAAAACAAATATGGGGATGAGGTAGGTAGTTGGTTGGATGGGCAATTTACAGATGGAGCTGCAGCGATCGGTAAGCTGCTCTTACAGCTGACGCTTAAAGCTAGTGAGGGAGATATGTCTCTAGCTTAGTTATTTTTGCAATTCGTTCCAGTCATTGGCAGCAAAAAACTGGAAGGAAAGGTGGCCAAAGGAGGTGTTGGCTTTGGGGATGACCAGTGAAATATACCTGCTGGAGCGCGTGCTACGGGTGGGTATTGCTATGGTGACCAGTGAGCTGAGATAAGGCGGAGCTTTACCTACAAATACTTATAGATGACCTGGAGCCAGTGGGTTTGGTGACAAATATGTAGCGAGGGCCAGCCAACGAGAGCATACAGGTCGCAGTGGTGGGTAGTATATTGGGCTTTGGTGACAAAACGGACAACTTGATATACTGACAACATGTATCTTGTCAGTACATCAATATATCTTTGGCAGTATTCATGAAATAAAATAGCTTAATTTTACAGACACAGTGGTAGTAAAGTACTGTATGCTTTAATTTAGAGAAGGCTATTTTTCAGTAACTTCAATTTATCCTCCTTATGCCGCGTTTACATAACATGGCACGAGGTAGACGGCAAACCGGATGTCATTGTTTTCAATGAGAGCACGACGATAAATACTGTTGAGGCTGGCGGTGAATGCCGCCACGGCAGACAGGACTTTCCGCCAAAGTCATATTTTTCCTGCTGTAGTGTTGTTTAATACACCACAGCAACACATACCATCGCACTGGCTTGCTTTTGCCATCACCCTCTTTCTTGCTTTTTTGTCCCTCTATGCCAACAGGTATAATGGTTTTTGCGTCCCTCACCTAAACGCAGCATTTACAGGCCAAGAAAGCAACCCAATAGAGCAACTGTGGTTGGTTACTCTCCATCGACTCAAGTCAGAGAAAAGAGCAGGACCAAATAGTGGAAAGGGAGATATACATTCTGAGACAGCCAAGAGAGTGCTTCATTGAAGACTACCTCCAGAAAAAGAAGCATTCTCTTGTGTTGGTTCCCATGTCTTGCAGGTAAGTTTCAACCAGTGTTTAACAGAACATACATTTAAATAAAACATTATTAATCAGGGTTGGGCTCTATTCAGAATTTTGAAATTGACTCCTATTCGAATTGAATTGGCCACAGGATATAGAGTTTGAGTGACAGGAAGTAGCATTTAATTCAGTCAGAGATACTGGATATAATGAAGAGATCCTTATGTCTGCCCAAACAATAGGAATTTCAATAAATTAAATTCCATTTACTTTAATAAAAATTTGGTATCTTGTTGACTACTTCAATTCAAACTCAAGATTTTAATTGGAATTTGAGGCATTTTCAATTAAAATCTGAACTGAGCCCAACCCTGGTAAATCAAATAAAATCAAATTGTATTTGTCACATACACATGGTTAGCAGATGTTAATGCGAGTGTAGCGAAATGCTTGTGCTTCTAGTTCCGACAATGCAGTAATAACCAACGAGTAATCTAGCTAACAATTCCAAAACTACTACCTTATACACACAAGTGTAAAGGGATAAAGAATATGTACATAAAGATATATGAATGAGTGATGTACAGAGCGGCATGGGCAAGATGCAGTAGATGGTATCGAGTACAGTATATACATATGAGATGAGTACGTAAACAAAGTGGCATAGTTCAAAGTGGCTAGTGATACATGTATTACATAAAGATGCAGTAGATGATATAGAGTACAGTATATACATATGAGATAAATAATGTAGGGTATGTAAACATTATATTAAGCATTGTTTAAAGTGGCTAGTGATATATTTTACATCAATTCCCATTATTAAAGTGGCTGGAGTTGAGTCAGTGTGTTGGCAGCAGCCACTCAATGTTAGTGGTGGCTGTTTAACAGTCTGATGGCCTTGAGATAGAAGCTGTTTTTCAGTCTCTCGGTCCCAGCTTTGATGCACCTGTACTGACCTCGCCTTCTGGATGATAGCGGGGTGAACAGGCAGTGGCTCGGGTGGTTGTTGTCCTTGATGATCTTTATGGCCTTCCTGTGACATCGGGTGGTGTAGGTGTCCTGGAGGGCAGGTAGTTTGCCCCTGGTGATGCGTTGTGCAGACCTCACTACCCTCTGGAGAGCCTTACGGTTGTGGGCGGAGCAGTTGCCGTACCAGGCGGTGATACAGCCCGACAGGATGCTCTCGATTGTGCATCTGTAGAAGTTTGTGAGTGCTTTTGGTGACAAGCCGAATTTCTTCACCCTCCTGTATTAATGTGATTAGTAATATACTATGTTTTCCATTTATAGGATATGCACAGTTGGATGGGCAAGAGTGACGGAGGCCTCGAACTGGACAAAGATTTTTTCTTTAATGAGTCCGACGCAAAGGATATACTACACTCCGGAGACCAGGCCCAAATCCCAGTCATTTGCGTGAAGAAAAGGCGGAGATACAGAGGGAGAAGGTCGGGGTGCCTTGTTAGGATTAATAAGCGAGTGAATAAATCACCATTACCATCGGGTTCTATTGGCCAACGTGCAATCACTGGAAAACTCGATCTGCGGTTGAGACTATCCTACCAACAGGACAATAAAAACTGTAATATATTTTGTTTCACCGAGTCATGGCTGAACGACGACACGGATAATATAGAGCTGACTGGGTTTTCTGTGCATTGACAGGACAGAGCAGCTACGTCTGGTAAGACGAGGGGCAGGGATGTGTGTCTATTTTTCAATAACAGTTGGTGCGCAATGTGTAATATTAAAGAAGTCTTGTGGTATTGTTTGCCTGAGGTAGAGTACCTCATGATAAGCTGGAGACTACACTATCTACCAAGAGAGTTCTCATCGATATTATTCGTAGCCGTCTATTTACCACGACAAACTGATGCTGGCACTAAGACCGCACTCATTGAGCTGTATAAGGCCATAAGCAAACAAGAAAATGCTCATCCAGAACCGGCGTTCCTAGTGGCCTGGGACTTTAATGCAGGCAAACTTAAATCTGTTTTACCTCATTTCTACAAGCATGTTACATGTACAACCAGAGGGGAAAAAACCTCTAGACAACCTTTACTCCACACACAGAGATGCATACAAAGCTCTCCCTCCATTTGGCAAATCTGACCATAATTCTATCCTCCTGATTCCTGCTTACAAGCAAAAACTAAAGCAGGAAGTACCAGTGACTCACACAATACGGAAGTGGTCAGATGACGTGGATGCTACGCTACAGGACTGTTTTGCTAGCACAGACTGGAATATGTTCCGTGATTCATCCAATGGCATTGAGTATACCACCTCAGTCATCGGCTTCATCAATACGTGCATTGACGACATCGTCCCCACAGTGACCGTAAGTACATATCCCAACCAGAAGCCATGGATTACAGGCAGTGTTCGCATCGAGGTAAAGGCTTGTATGCTCTAGTCGGCTGGCCCTCGCTACATATTCGTCGCCAGACCCACTGGCTCCAGGTCATCTACAAGTCCATGCTAGGTAAAGCTCCGCCTTATCTCAGTTCACTGGTCACGATGGCAACACCCATCCGTAGCACGCGCTCCAGCAGGTGTATCTCACTGATCATCCCTAAAGCCAACACCTCATTTGGCCGCCTCTCGTTCCAGTTCTCTGCTGCCTGTGACTGGAACAAATTGCAAAAATAGCTGAAGTTGGAGACTTTTATCTCCCTCACCAACTTCAAACATCTGCTGTCTGAGCAGTTAACCGATCGCTGCAGCTGTACATAGTCTATCGGTAAATAGCCCACCCATTTTTACCTACCTCATCCCCATACTGTTTTTATTTATTTACTTTTCTGCTCTTTTGCACACCAATATCTCTACCTGTACATGACCATCTGATCATTTATCACTCCAGTGTTATTAATCTGCAAAATTGTAATTATTCGCCTACCTCCTCATGCCTTTTGCACACAATGTATATAGACTCCCCTTTTTTTTCTACTGTGTTATTGACTTGTTAATTGTTTACTCCATGTGTAACTCTGTGTTGTCTGTTCACACTGCTATGCTTTATCTTTGCCAGCTTGCAGTTGCAAATGAGAACTTGTTCTCAACCAGCCTACCTGGTTAAATAAAGGTGAAATTAAAATAAAAAGAGCTGCCACTTTCATGGAGCAGGACACTAATTCAGACACTTATAAGAAATCCCGCTATGCCCTCAGACGAACCATCAAACAGGCAAAGTGTGAATACAGGACTAAGATTGAATCATACTACACTGGCTATGACGCTAGCCGGATGTGGCAGAGCTTGCAAACTATTACAGACTACAAAGGGAAGCCCAGCCACGAGCTGCCCAGTGACGCAAGCCTACCAGACAAGCTAAGTTCCGTCTATGCTCGCTTCAAGGCAAGCAACACTGAAGAATGCATGAGAGCACCAGCTGTTCCGGACGACTGTGATATCACCTTCTCTGTAACCGATGTGAGCAAGACCTTTAAAGCAGGTCAACATTCACAAGGCCGGAGGGCCAGATGGATTACCAGGGTGTGTACTCAGCATACGCAGACCAACTGGCAAGTGTTTGACATTTTCAAACTCTCCCTGACCGAGTCTGTAATGCCCGTGTTTCAAGCAGACCACCATAGTCCCTGTGCCCAAGAATGCAAAGGTAACCTACCTAAATGAATAAAGCCCCGTAGCACTGACGTTGTTTAGCCATGAATGGCTCACAAACGGTGAGCTGCCCTGAATCTATTAACTTCTATTTCACTAACTTCACATTTTAGAGAAATAGGTGAATCCTTCTCTGCCTACGGATCTTTGGATTTTTACTCTTGGCCTGGCACAAGTAATGTTGAGATATTCACACTGGCCCAACTTAGATTGCTTGTCAAAGGATATTTGATACAATGTATACTTTTGGAACTTTAACCATTTGCATAAATTAACATGGGTTTGAATGAGAACCATAGGAATACACTGGTTGCTATTCAAAATTGTCCTGCTCCTTGGTTAATCAAGCTATAAGACAACTTTAAAACGTTCCGGCTATCCTAACTTCAAATTCTCTAAAACCTTTTATAAACTATACAAAAATGAATTAGCACAAAATATCACACCAACAGTAACTCTTGATCTGTTCAAGCTAGAGACATCAACCAAATAACATGTTCAGGCTATCCTAACTTTATCAATTATAACCAGGGTTTGGAACAAATTATTTTTTTCCAATCATTTCATTCTGAACAGAACCATTCTTTTTTAAATTCAGTTCCACTGTTCTGACCAGCAAAATTAAGTTCTGAACCGGTTCTAACAACAACAAGTTCTGGTTTATATCATTCCTTTCTGTTTCTTGTTAAACCTCTGAAGTACAGTGCCTTGCGAAAGTATTTCAGGCTTCATTTCAGGCTTCAAACATAAAGATATAAAACTGTATTTTTTTGTGAAGAACCAACAACAAGTGGGACACAATCATGTAGTGGAACGACATTTATTGGATATTTCAAACTTTTTTAACAAATCAAAAACTGAAAAATTGGGCGTGCAAAATTATTCAGCCCCTTTACTTTCAGTGCAGCAAACTCTCTCCAGAAGTTCAGTGAGGATCTCTGAATGATCCAATGTTGACCTAAATGACTAATGATGACAAATACAATCCACCTGTGTGTAATCAAGTCTCCGTATAAATGCACCTGCACTGTGATAGTCTCAGAGGTCCGTTAAAAGCGCAGAGAGCATCATGAAGAACAAGGAACACACCAGGCAGGTCCGAGATACTGTTGTGAAGAAGTTTAAAGCCGGATTTGGATACAAAAAGATTTCCCAAGCTTTAAACATCCCAAGGAGCACTGTGCAAGCGATAATATTGAAATGGAAGGAGTATCAGACCACTGCAAATCTACCAAGACCTGGCCGTCCCTCTAAACTTTCAGCTCATACAAGGAGAAGACTGATCAGAGATGCAGCCTAGAGGCCCATGATCACTCTGGATGAATTGCAGAGATCTACAGCTGAGGTGGGAGACTGTCCATAGGACAACAATCAGTCTGGCCTTTATGGAAGAGTGGCAAGAAGAAAGCCATTTCTTAAAGATATCCATAAAAAGTGTTGTTTAAAGTTTGCCACAAGCCACCTGGGAGACACACCAAACATGTGGAAGAAGGTGCTCTGGTCAGATGAAACCAAAATTGAACTTTTTGGCAACAATACAAAACGTTATGTTTGGCGTAAAAGCAACACAGCTCATCACCCTGAACACACCATCCCCACTGTCAAACATGGTGGTGGCAGCATCATGGTTTGGGCCTGCTTTTCTTCAGCAGGGACAGGGAAGATGGTTAAAATTGATGGGAAGATGGATGGAGCCAAATACAGGACCATTCTGGAAGAAAACCTGATGGAGTCTGCAAAAGACCTGAGACTGGGACGGAGATATGTTTCAACAAGACAATGATCCAAAACATAAAGCAAAATCTACAATGGAATGGTTCAAACATAAACATATCCAGTTGTTAGAATGGCCAAGTCAAAGTCCAGACCTGAATCCAATCGAGAATCTGTGGAAAGAACTGAAAACTGCTGTTCACAAATGCTCTCCATCCAACCTCACTGAGCTCGAGTTGTTTTGCAAGGAGGAATGGGAAAAAATTTCAGTCTCTCGATGTGCAAAACTGATAGAGACACACCCCAAGCATGCCCAATTTTTCAGTTTTTGATTTGTTAAAAAAGTTTGAAATATCCAATAAATGTCGTTCCACTTCATGATTGTGTCCCACTTGTTGTTGATTCTTCACAAAAAAATACAGTTTTATATCTTTATGTTTGAAGCCTGAAATGTGGCAAAAGGTCGCAAAGTTCAAGGGGGCCGAATACTTTCGCAAGGCACTGTATATATATATTTTTTTACATTTAGCTCAACATTAAACTACTTCAGCAATCAGATAGAGCAGCTTGCTGTGGAGCAGGTAAGCAATTTAATATGTATAGGAAAGTAGTTAAAAGCAAATTGTATTTTGAAGTAACCGCATGGTTTAATCATGCTGAGCAGGTTCGAATTATCCCGCCCGTGTAGGCATGTATTGCATCGGCTGAAAGTTGATTGGATTTGGAACCGGGTTGCCACCAGGGCATGAGCCAGGTGCCCAATTCAAAGCCTACTGAGATGTTGGCTCAAAACAAAAGTGACGTAATTAAGCACGTGTAGTAATTAAGCACTGTAAAGTCCATGGAGAATAAGAGCACCTCCTCCCAGCTGCCCACTGCACTGAGGCTAGTAAACACTGTCACCAACGATAAATCCACTATACTTGAGAATTTCAATAAACATTTTTCTACGGCTGGCCATGCTTTCCACCTGGCTACCCCTACCCTGGTCAACAGCCCTGCACTCCCCACAGCAACTCGCCCAAGCCCCCCTCATTTGTCCTTCACCCAAATGCAGATAGCTGATTTTCTTAAAGAACTGCAAAACCTGGACCCCTACAAATCAGCCGGGCTAGACAATCTGGACCCTCTTTTTTTTAATTATCTGCCGAAATTGTTGCAACCTCTCTTACTAGCCTGTTCAACCTCTCTTTCGTATCGTCTGAGATTCCCAAAGATTGGAAAGCTGCCATGGTCATCCCCCTCTTCAAATGGGGAGACACTCTAGACCAAATTGCTACAGGCCTATATCTATCCTACCCTGCCTTTCTAAGGTCTTCGAAAGCCAAGAAAACAAACAGATTACCAACCATTTAGAATCTCACCGTACCTTCTCCGCTATGCAATCTGGTTTCAGAGCTGGTCATGGGGTGCACCTGAGCCACGCTCAAGGTCCTAAACGATATCATAACCGCCATCGATCAGAGACATTACTGTGCAGCCGTATTCATCGACCTGGCCAAGGCTCTCGATTCTGTCAATCACCACATTCTTATTGGCAGACTCAACAGCCTTGGTTTCTCAAATGACTGCCTCGCCTGGTTCACCAACTACTTCTCTGATAGAGCCTCAGTGAGTCAAATCGGAAGGCCTGTTGTCCGGACTTCTTGCAGTCTCTATGAGGGTGCCACAGGGTTCAATTCTCGGGCCGACTCTCTTCTCTGTACACATCAATGATGTCGCTCTCGCTGCTGGTGATTCTCTGATCAACCTCTATGCAGACAACACCATTCTGTATACTTCTGGCCCTCCTTTGGACACTGTGTTGACTAATCTCCAGACGAGCTTCAATGACATACAACTCTCCTTCCGTGGCCTCCAACTGCTCTTAAATGCAAGTTCTTCAACCGATCACTGCCCGCACCTGCCCGCCCGTCCAGCATCACTACTCTGGACAGTTCTGACTTAGAATATGTGGACATCTACAAATACCTAGGTGTCTGTCTAGACTATAAACTCTTCTTCCAGACTCACATTAAGCATCTCCAATCCAAAATTAAATCTAGAATCGGCTTCCTATTCCGCAACAAAGCATCCTTCACTCATGCTGCCGAACATATCCTCGTAAAACTGACCATCCTACCGATCCTCAACTTCGACGATGTCATCTATAAAACAGCCTCCAACACTCTACTCAACAAATTGGAAGCTGACCATCGCTTCATACTCGTCGCCAAACCCACTGGCTCCAGGTCATCTACAAGTCTCTGCTAGGTAAAGCCCCACCTTATCTCAGCTCACTGGTCACCATAGCAGCACCCACACGTAGCACACGCTCCAGCAGGTATATCTCACTGGTCACCACCAAAGCCAATTCCTCATTTGGCCGCCTCTCCTTCCAGTTCTCTGCTGCCAATGACTGTAATGAACTGCAAAAATCACTGAAGCTGGAGACCCATATCTCCCTTACTAGTTTTAAGCACCAGCTGTCAGAGCAGCTCACAGATCACTGCACCTGTACATAGCCCATCTGTAAACAGCCCATCCAACTACCTCATCCCCATAATGTATTTATTTATCATGCTTTTTTGCACCCCAGTATTTCCATTTGCACATTCATCTTCTGCACATCTACCATTCCAGTGTCTAATTGCTATATTGTAATTACTTCGCCACCATGGCCTATTTATTGCCTTATCTTACCTCATTTGCACTCACTGTATATAGATTTTTCTTTTTTCTACTGTATTATTGACTCTACATTTGTTTATTCCATGTGTAACTGTGTTGTTTTATGTGTCGAACTGCTGTGCTTTATCTTGGCCAGGTCGCAGTTGTAAATGAGAACTTGTTCTCAACTAGCCTACCTGGTTAAATAAAGGTGAAATAATAAAAATAAAAAAGGATTCTGTGTTTTCCCATGCAAAAGTGATAGCTTTTTATAGAAATGCTTTATCTGCTTTCCCAATGAAAAATTCCAACATTTATTTTATGGAAAAGAGATTTCTGGAAGATAAACAATGCACTGTTGACAAAATCATCGAGTGGCACAGATTACTGTTTGAGAATGCTGCTCCTGCCTCCCCACTTTTGACTAAAGCTTTTGTGTGCAGAGCAGTACTATAATTAAAAATGTCTTCACTTTTTACAAAAAGTTACAAAAATAATCAAGTATCCTTAACTAGCACAGAAAAAGGCAATCCATTCTTCTCTAATTAACATATCTCCCTAATTTCTGAATTACTCTTCTAATCTCATCTGTAGGCTACAGTAACCTATGCTTCAGAGGGGAGAGACCGGTAGCTTACACACACCGGCAATAATTTCCAGCTGGCAGGCAGACGCTGGAATACATTTCTGAGTGACAGACTGAGGGCTTTGTGTAGGCGCTTGGAACTTAAAATGAAGTTATTAACCAGTTCCCATGCTTTCAAAATAACAGTTCTGCCCAGGAACAGTATAGATCACTTTCGTTTTCTGTTCTGTTCCTCAAATAATTGACGGAGGTGAGTGCTACGGGTAGTCGTTTAGTTCAGTTACCTTAGCTTTCTTGGGAACAGGAACAATGGTGGCCCTCTTGAAGCATGTGGGAACAGCAGACTGGGATAGGGATCGATTGAATATGTCCGTAAACAAACCAGCCAGCTGGTCTGCGCATGCTCTGAGGGCGCGGCTGGGGATGCCGTCTGGGCCTGCAGCCTTGCGAGGGTTAACACGTTTAAATGTTTTACTCACCTCGGCTGCAGTGAAGGAGAGTCCGCATGTTTTGGTTGCGGGCCGTGTCAGTGGCACTGTATTGTCCTCAAAGCGGGCAAAAAAGTTCTTTAGTCTGCCTGGGAGCAAGGCATCCTGGTCCGTGACTGGGCTGGTTTTCTTTTTGTAATCTGTGATTGACTGTAGACCCTGCCACATACCTCTTGTGTCTGAGCTGTTGAATTGCGATTCTACTTTTGTCTCTATACTGATATTGCCTTGCGGAGGGAATAGCTACACTGTTTGTATTCGGTCATGTTTCCGATCACCTTGCCCTGATTAAAAGCAGTGGTTCGCGCTTTCAGTTTCACGCGAATGCTGCCATCAATCCACGGTTTCTGGTTTGGGAATGTTTTAATCGTTGCTATGGGAACGACATCTTCAACGCACGTTCTAATGAACTCGCTCACCGAATCAGCGTATTCGTCAATGTTGTTGTCTGACGCAATACGAAACATATCCCAGTCCACGTGATGGAAGCAGTCTTGGAGCGTGGAATCAGATTGGTCGGACCAGCGTTGAACAGACCTCAGCGTGGGAGCTTCTTGTTTTAGCTTCTGTCTGTAGGCAGGGAGCAACAAAATGGAGTCGTGGTCAGCTTTTCCGAAGGGAGGGCGGGGGAGGGCCTTATATGCATCGCGGAAGTTAGAATAGCAATGATCCAAGGTTTTACCAGCCCTGGTTGCGTAATCGATATGCTGATACAATTTAGGGAGTCTTGTTTTCAGATTAGCCTTGTTAAAATCCCCAGCTACAATGAATGCAGCCTCAGGATATATGGATTCCAGTTTGCAAAGAGTCAAATAAAGTTCGTTCAGAGCCATCGATGTGTCTGCTTGGGGGGGAATATATACGGCTGTGATTATAATCGAAGAGAATTCCCTTGGTAGATAATGCGGTCGACATTTGATTGTGAGGAATTCTAAATCAGGTGAACAGAAGGACTTGAGTTCCTGTATGTTGTTGTGACCACACCACGTCTCGTTATCCATAAAGCATACACCCCCGCCCCTCTTCTTACAAGAAAGATGTTTGTTTCTGTCGGCGCGATGGAGAAACCAGCTGGCTGCACCGACTCCGATAGCGTCTCTCGAGTGAGCCATGTTTCCGTGAAGCAAAGAACGTTACATTCCCTGATGTCCCTCTGGAATGCTACCCTTGCTCGGATTTCATCAACCTTGTTGTCAAGAGACTGGACATTGGCGAGTAGTATGCTAGGGAGAGGTGCGCGATGTGCCCGTCTCCGGAGCCTGACCAGAAGACCACTTCGTTTGCCTCTTTTACGACGTCGTTGTTTTGGGTCGCAGGCTGGGATCCATTCCGTTGTCCTGGGTGAAAGACAGAACACAGGATCCGCTCCGGGAAAGTCATATTCTTGGTCGTACTGATGGTGAGTTGACGCTGCTCTTATATTCAGTAGTTCTTCTCGACTGTATGTCATGAAACCTAAGATGACCTGGGGTACCAATGTAAGAAATAACACCTAAAAAAACAAAAAACTGCATAGTTTCCTAGGAACGCGAAGCGGCCATCTCTGTCGGCGCCGGAAGGCATCCTCTACTGACGGGATGAGGTCAATATCATTCCAGGATATTGACCTCATCCCGTCAGGTCGATTAGAAAGGCCTGCTCTCTGAAGTGTTTTAGGGAGCGTTTGACAGTGATGAGGGGTGGTCATTTGACCCATAGCGGATGCAGGCAATGAGGCAGTGATTTCTGAGATCTGAGAACAGCAGAGGTGTATTTGGAGGGCAGGTTGGTTAGGATGATATCTATGAGGGTGCCCGTGTTAACGGATTTGGGGTTGTACCTGGTAGGTTCATTGATAATTTGTGTGAGATTGAGGGCATCAAGCTTAGATTGTAGGATGGCTGAGGTGTTAAGCATGTCCCAGTTTAGGTCACCTAGCAGCACGAGCTCTGAAGATAGATGGGGGCCATCAATTCACATATGGTGTCCAGGGCACAGCTGGGGGCAGAGGGTGGTCTATAGCAAGCGGCAATGGTGAGAGACTTGTTTCTGGAAAGGTGGATTTTTAAAAGTAGAAGCTCGAATTGATTGGGTACAGACCTGGATTGTAAGACAGAACTCTGCAGGCTGTCTCTGCCATAGATTGCAACTCCGCTCCCATTGGCAGTTTTATCTTGGCGGCAAATGTTATAGTTAGGGATGGACATTTCAGAGTTTTTGGTGGTCTTTCTAAGCCAGCATTCAGACACGGCTAAGACATCCGGGTTGGCAGAGTGTGCTAAAGCAGTGAATAAACCAAACTTAAGGAGGAATCTTCTAATGTTAACATGCATGAAACCAAGGCTTTTACAGTTACGGAAGTCAACAAATGAGAGCACCTGGGGAATAGGAGTGGAGCTAGGCACTGCAGGTCCTGGATTAACCTCTACATCACCAGAGGAACAGAGGAGGAGTAGGGTAAGGGTATGGCTAAAGGCTGTAAGAACTGGTTATCTAGTACGTTTGGAACAGAGAGTAAAAGGAGCACGTTTCTGGGCGCGATAGAATAGATTCAAAGCATAATGTACAGGTATGGTAGGATGTGAATACATTGGAGGTAAACCTAGGCACTGTGTGATGATGAGAGAGATATTGTCTCTAGAAACATTTAAATCAAGTGATGTCATCGCATATGTGGGAGGTGAAACTAAATGGTTGGTTAAGGCATATGGAGCAGGGCTAGAGGCTTTTCAGTGAAATAAAACAATAATCACTAACCAGAACAGTAATGGACAAGGCATATTAACATTAGGGAGAGGCATGCGTAGCCGAGTGATCATAAGGGTCCAGTGAATGGTTGGGCTGGCTGGAGACACGGCGATTCAGACAGCTAGCAGGCCGAGGCTAGCAGAAGGGCCTTAGAGGGACGTCGCGGTGGAGAAAAGTCTGTTTCAGCCTCCTCGTGCAGTTAGATAGACCAGTCGTGGGATTAGTAGGGTTCTGTGTAGCAGAGGGGTCCAGAATAATATAGTGAAGACATCAAAACTATGAAATAACATATATGGAATTGCATTCCAGTTGACTACCTCATGAAGCTGGTTGAGAGAATGTCAAGAGTGTGCAAAGCTGTCATCAAGGCAAAAGGTGGCTATTTGAAGAATCTCAAATATAAAATATATTTGTTTAACACTTTTTTGATTACTATATGATTCCATGTGTTATTTCATAGTTTTGATGTCTTCACTATTCTACAATGTAGAAAATAGTAAAAATAAAGAAAAACCCTAGAATGAGCAAGTGTTCTAAAACTTTTGACAGGTAGTGTACATTTGCATAAAATAATTCACCGACATTAACTCTTGAACCATTCAAGCTAGAGACACAAAACCAACTTTCACATGTTCAGGCTATTGTAACTTCAAATTCTTAAACTTGTATCAACTATAATTATATACATTTGCATAAAATAACCCACCAACTCTTGAACCATTCAAGCTAGAGACACCAAACCAAATTTAACATTGTTCAGGCTATCCTATCAATCAATCAATCGATCCTACACAAGCTAGCAAGCACACCACATTTTCTTCAGGAAATGTACTTTTCTAGTATTAACATGAGTATGTTAGCCAGCTGTCACAATAGCAGCTGGCTAAATGATAGTTTAGGTAATTATTTATTGGAACTTCCAGAGACAGGTAAAGAAATCTTAGGCTTGTTAATAAACAAACTAACAGCAGAGGTTTCCCTAGACTGGAGTTCACAAGGGCTAAATATGATTTAGTTCTGTTTTTTACAAGTGATAAGTTCGAAATAATATATCTTAAATATGATTACCTTGTGGGTTCAGTCATCGTTGATTCGTGAGCATTTTCACACAGCCAGCGGGATACCGTTCAGGCGCATTAGGCTTGTGAAGCTAGCCAATCAGAAACAAGTGGTTTACCAGCACTGTGAACTGACCAATCAACGATGCGGAGTAACATACTATTTTGAGGGCAGTTTTCATTTCCACTAACACAATTCTGCTCTGAATTTGGTGTTGGTGAAAACCGAATAACAACTGGAACTGTCTGTCGCAAAATACATGCCAATCGCCAAATGCTTTTGGGAACATGGGCACTAAAATGCAACGTCAATCCACTGAGGCAAAAAGGACAATGTCAGAGTTGAACTCAATAAGAGAAAAGCTGAGAAATGGATAGTTGAAAATAAAGAGAAGGGTGGGCCAGAACAGTAATGTTTCGGAATGATTTTGTGAAGTGGTTAAAGAAGATGACAGCAGTGCCGGCTATGTTGTGCATGATGATTGTGAGGCACTACACAAATTCAAGAGTCAAGACAGGGACTTCAAATATGGCACTTCAAGGGAACTACTGTTTAGAATAGTACTGAAATCTGGACACTGACTCTAGGTTTATAACCTTTCACATAGCCTACTATATGAACTCCTGCAGAATGAAGCATTTTTTTGCAGTAAAATTATACACAAAATGTACATTATGACATGGGAAAAGGAGTGGAGAAATATTATTGATTTATTTCAACATCTTGAGAGAATGATTGTGCAGTTAGGGACCGTCTGTAAAGGTGCCATCTTTATCAGCATCATACAAACTGATAGTATTTCAACCACAAAAATATGCATCCAAGCCAAACTGAAATCTTATCAGAAACATGTTGGGTCGCTCTCACTGATTTTTATTTCCTTAAAACAGGTCAAACTGTTGTCATTTGGAAATTTTTCACAATCTTTCCTGTTTTTTTATTTATTTTTATTGCATTTTCCTGCTCGGTCCCGAAACGTCTACTGCGCGAGAGAAGCAGAAAAGTTTACCGATATCAACTAGAGATTTAAGCATTCACATTATTCAGGTGAGCAAGGTTTTATTTAGTGTTCTAGGGCAGTAATGACGGAAGAGA
This sequence comes from Oncorhynchus tshawytscha, assembly GCF_018296145.1. Classification (NCBI taxonomy): domain Eukaryota; kingdom Metazoa; phylum Chordata; class Actinopteri; order Salmoniformes; family Salmonidae; genus Oncorhynchus; species Oncorhynchus tshawytscha. Next base: position 265,240 of record NC_056445.1, read on the forward strand.
AACTGCATATATGTAATTAAAGACAAGTTGACTGACAAATAGCCTGCCAAAATGTCGGAAATGAGCACAAATATTTTTTGCCACAAAAAAACAAAATCCCACACCCCCTGTCAAAAATGCCTTCTGCCGTCCATGTCAGAACAGCGCATTTTCAATCTGCCTATTTGCGGTTTAGTGTCAGGTGCGGGCCTTAGATTTTCACTTCATCACATATAGTCGGACGGTTGCGGATGGGTTATTAGCAATTGCAGGCGGGTGCAGGTGAACAACCAGCTGACACGCGCATCACTAATGTGTTCTCTTTCAATTATTTGGTTCTACATCTCACTAGTGGAATTCACCAGAATCTCCTAAGAAGCTCGAAGAACCAATCATACACGTTTGTCGGAGACAGACAGGTCGAGTGGCGAATGAGCGAGCCCCTCCCTCATATTGAAGAGCCACCCGCCTGCCCTCTGATCATTCTCGCATCTTTTCTTCACAGAAGAGTTCGACTTTGCTCATCTCAGCACGACTTAATCGGTTTCCCTCTTTAACTGTTCAGAGGTGTGCAGCCGAGCGCGGGATTTATCAGCTCTCTTCTGCGTTAGGTGACTATACCGAAAAAATGAAACGTTTTCACTTTGGGTAAGAATTTGTTTCACTGCTTTTCTTCATTTTTTCCCCTTTTGTAGCTAGCGTCACACGGCTAGCGGGAAAGGTGGAATTACTAGTTAGCTCTCTCGTTTAGCTCAACCCACTAACGGCGTCGACTAGGCCGACCATCCTAGCGTCACTGTTTATTGGTTGAGAGCCACGTTTCTCTTTGTCGCAAGACCAACATAGGACAAAGTTAGCGCTAGCTTCCTTTTGGCTAACTAGCTAGGCTAATAGTCCACGTGATGAATGCTAGCTACGTTCACATTGCTAAAGGATTAGCTTCTCTGGGGAGGACTGTGCTACCTAGCTAGGCTACTAGCTCAAGTGGCGAATGCTGGTTAGGCTTCACTTTGTTCTCGGATTAGCTGTTTTCTGGAGCCATGGAACCTGCTAGCTCGGTCCAGAGGGCACCAAGCAAGTCCCCAGCCCCGGCACATCCATGCCTATGCGGGGGCGACCATTTCGGGTAAGGACACACACTCCCTGTGTGTCATCTGCCTGGGTGTCGAACACGCAGAAGCAGCGTTTGACGACCGCCGGTCATGCATCCATTGCAGGGTTTTTGCTGCTAACACCCTCCACCGGAGAGTGCGCAGAGCAGCCCAACGTAGTTTGTCTCCCACTTCTAACTCGAGTGGGGAGACTGCCTCGCAGACACTCGCTGCCTCTTTGATGGCTAACCCAAGGACCTTCACCCACTTCTCTTTTCGAGCCGAAGGAACTGTTTGGGCCGGGTGTCGCCGCCATGCGAACTTCGAAAGGAGGGCGATGCCTTCAACTCCTGTCTGCTCCGTAGACTCAGGAATGGTGGCTACCTGGCCTACCCCTCCACAAGCCAGAGCTGCGTGGCAGGGAGAGGGCAATTAGCTGGCACCAGAACTTTTTGCCAGATCTACCCCACAGTTCAGGGTAGCCAACAGTTCACTCCGTGTTCTGGCCTGCCGCCTCTCGGGTGGTGCAGACTTTCTCCCCACCACTATGGGGGAGAGGCACCTTTGTGCTCATAAAATCCTACCCTTTGTGCAGCTACTCATTTTCACGTGTTTACGCTCTAGGAAGATGGAGGGAATCCACTATGCCCTCTGTGCCACGGCTCTCCCCCAGTTAAAGTAGCTGGGGCAGGACGGCAAATTGTCAGTCGCCAGCAGGCACCGTCCCCATGTTCCAGTGTGTCAACACTTTCCATTTCAATAAAAAAGCATCTGTTGTATCCAGGCGTCATGCCAAGGACAATGAAAAATATACATTCTCCATAGCCACCTGAGAGTGCGCCGGTATCACTGGTGAGCGAGAGTTGATCGAGCTGTGGTCAAGGCATTCACCTCAGTTGGCCTGCAGGATGCTCATTTTCACTTTCTGCCAGTACACAGGAGGTTTCTGAAGTTTGCTTTTCAAGGCACAGCTAATGAAGTGTAGTGGCGTACATCAACCGACAGGTTGACTACACAGACTATCTGCCAGGATTATTCTTTGGCGCAGAGCACACTTACTTCCCATACACACGGCTCATGTCTCAGGCGTACTGAACATAGGAGAGGACTCATTTTCCAGAGGGAATCCCCAACTAAGGGACTGGAGACTCTTTCCCCAAGTGTTGAAACAGATCTGGGCGAGATGGGGTCAAGCGTCCGTAGAGCTCTTTGCATCACAAGAAAACGCTTACTGCCTGTTGTTTCTCGTGCAGGAGACGCACCACTGGGGTTGGATGAAGGTGTTGCTTTATACATTTCCTCCCCTCACTCCCCACTCTGGCCAGACTGAGGGGAAAAAGGCTTATCCCTCATCTTGATAGCCCCTCAATGGCAAGGCAAGCTCTGTATAGCGCAGATCACTCTCCTGCTATATGACGAGCCTTGTCAACTACCGTTACTAAGTAGACGGTGTGAAAGAAGCCGGCGAAGGGGGTGGCTGCCGTTTTATGGGCTCTTAACCAACCGTGCAATTTTGTTTGTTTTTTCATATTGTTTAACTTATTTTGTACATTATTGGATTCGACATTTTGAAGATATTAAATTAATGATAGGAAAGAAGCTTAGAATCAAAGGAGAAAGAGACTGGGCCTCTGTAGAAAGACCGATAGCTGTGGAATGTGTTGGGGGACGGGAGCCGAGCACCGTGTTGATACAGGGGAGACAGATGGACATCTGTGGATTAGATGAAGGAGGGGTTGAGGTCAGGAGGTGAGGACAGATTCCCTTAAGTGAGTAATAAGGGTTTCGTATCCTGTTACCCTCTTTCTGAACCATAAGATGTAAGGATTGGGGAGAAGGCTTGTCTTAAGTAGGATGTATATAACTGATGGAGAGAAATGTTTTGGTGTCTGAATACAGCTGTACAGAACCTTTGGGAAGAATTAAACTTGGTTAAAGCTTCTCTAGTGTCCGTGAGTTATTTACTCTGAAAAATAAGAACCTAACAACATAATTTTGCTGCTACTGTCTCTTATCACCGAAAAGAGCTTCTGGACAGTGATTACTCACCTTGAACTGGACAAAAAAAATTAACGAGTCGGTACTATTGGCCAATGTACTATCGCTGGATAATAAAGTGGATGAACTACAAGCACGTATATCCTAGCAACAGGACATTAAAAACAGTACTATCTTATGTTTCACCGAGTCGTGGCTGAACGACGACATGAAAATAACATATGCTGCTGTTCTATCGGCAGGATAGAACAGCAGCCTTGGTTAAGATAAGGAGTGGCGTTCTATGTATATTTGTAAACAACAGCTGGTGCACAATATCTAAAGAAGTCTTGAGGTTTTGCTCGCCTGAGGTAGAGTATCTCATGATAAGCTGTAGACCACACTATGTACCTAGAGTTGTCAACTATATTATTCGTAGCTGTCTATGTACCATCACAAACCAATGCTGGCAATATGACGGCACTCAATGAGCTGTATACGGCCCTAAGCAAACAGGAAAAAGTTAACCCAGGGGCGGCACTCCTTGTGGCCAGGACTTTAATGCAGGGAAACTTAAATCTGTTTTACCTCATTTCTACATGCATGTTAAATGTGCAAAAAGAGGGAAGAAAACAATACAAACATTTATAGTCCCGTACCCCTTCAAACTTTCAACCTCCAGCTGTGTACCCCCTCTAGCACCAGGGTCAGCGCACTCTCAAATGTTGTTTTTTGCCATCAAATGTAAGCCTGCCACACACACACTATACGATACATTTATTAAACATAAGAATGAGTGGGAGTTTTTGTCACAACCCGGCTCGTGGGAAGTGACAGAGCTCTTATACGACCAGGGCACAAATAATAATATAATAACAATCAATAATTTTGCTATTTATTTAACCATCTTACATATAAAACCTTATTTGTTCATTGAAAATTGTGAATTACTCACCGCAGGTTAATGCAATGGGTGTGCTTGAAAGGATGCACAACTATGCAATGTTGGGTTGTATTTGAGGGAGTCTGTCTTAAATCATTATCCACACACAGTCTGTGCTTGTATTTAGTTTTCATGCTAGTGAGGGCCGAGAATCACTCTCACATAGGTACGTGGTTGCAAAGGGTAGTGGCAGTGGCTTCTGATTAAATCCAATTTTAACATAACCGCCTGATGCAATTTTGATGAGGCTCTCTTGTTCAGATATAGGTAAGTGAACTGGAGACAGGGCATGAAAGGGATAATGAATCCAGTTGTTTCTGTCATCTGTTTCAGGAAAGTACCAGGTGCTTCGCTATATCACATTTGACAATGTCCGTAAGCATGAGTTAATTTGAACACAAAAAAATCATACAATGATGGAAAGACCTGTGTTGTCCTTGTTAATGCAGACAGAAAAGAGCTCCAATAGCCTCAATTTTGTCCCGCACATTGTATAGAGTTGCGTAGAGTCCTTGAATTCTAAGATTCAGATCATTCAGACGAGAGAACACATCACCCAGACGTCATCATGCAAGCGGTCAGACAAGTGAAAATTATGGTCAGTAAAGAAAACTTTAAGCTTGTCTCTCAATTAAAAAAAATACATGTCAATACTTTGCCCCTTGATAGAGCATTTCTGTATGTTGTAAAAGCATTACATGGTCGCTGCCCATATCATTTCATAGTGCAAAAAATACACGAGAGTTCAGGGACCTTGCTTTAACAAAGTTAACCATTTTCACTGTGGTGTCCAAAACGTCTTTCAAGCTGTCAGACATTCCCTTGGAAGCAAGAGATTCTGGTGGGTACTGCAATGTAACCAAATGGCATCGGGAGCAACTGCTTGAATGCGTGTTACCATGTCTCCCTGTCATGGCTTTTGCGCCATCAGTACAGATGCTCACATGAGCAGCATCTACGTTTTGCTACATATGGACCGTGAGTGGAATTCCTATGAGAGAGAGTAATGGTTAATGTGATTGGATGTTAATTATTTGACTAGGCTACCTGTATTTGACATTGTGTTGTTATTTTGCTGAACACTAGATGGTTTAATTTGATTTTTGGCAGTGAAACGAGGCTATTCAGGTGAGAAAAAAACCTCACCCAAATGTATAGCCACGTTGGAAAATATAAATGGACTGTTTGAAAATGTGAAGAAAATAAATGTCGTACCCCCGACAGCTTTGTGCGTACCCCAGTTTGGGAATACCTGCTGTAGATCACCTTTACTCCACACACAGAGATGAGTACAAAGCTCTCCATCGCCCTCCATTTGGCAAATCTGACCAGAATTCTATCCTCCTGATTCCTGCTTACAGGCAAAAATTTAAGCAGGAAGCACCAGTGACTCGATCAATAAAAAAAGGGTACACCACATCGGTCACTAGCTTCATCAATAAATGCATTGATGACGTCGTCCCCACAGTGACTGCACATACATACCCCAACCAGCAGCCATGGATTACAGGCAACATTCGCACTGAGCTAAAGGTTAGAGCTGTCACTTTCAAGGAGCGGGACTCTAACGCGGAAGCTTATAAGAAATCCCACTATTCCCCCCGATGAACCATCAAACAGGCAAAGCATCAACACAGGACTAAGATCAAATCCTCTACACCAGCTCCGACGCTTGTCGGATGTGGCAGGGCTTGCAAACTATTACAGACTACAAAAGGAAGAGAGAGCTGTTCAGTGACACGAGCCTACCAGATGTGTTAAATTACTTCTATGCTCACTTTGAGGCAAGTAACACTGAAACATGCATGAGAGCATCAGCTGATCTGGAACAACTGTGTGATCACGCTATCCGGAGCAAATGTAAGAACTTTAAACAGGTCAACATACACATACGGATTACCAGGACGTGTACACCGAGCATGCGCTGACCAACTGGCAAGTGTCTTCACTGACATTTTCAACCTCTCCGTGTCTGTAATACTAACATGTTTCAAGCAGACCACCATAGTCCCTGTGACCAAGAACACTAAGGTAACCTGCCTAAATGACTACCGACCCATATCACTCACGTCTGCGGCCATAAAGTGCTTTGAAAGGCTGGTCATGGCTCACATCAACACCATTAACCCAGAATGCTATTCATTGACTATGGCTAAGCGTTCAACACCATAGTGCCCTTAAATTTCATCACTAAGCTAAGGTCTATGGGATTAAACACCTCCCTCTGCAATTGGATCCTGGACTTCCTGACAGGCCTCCCCCAGGTGGTAAGGGTAGGTAACAACACAACTGCCACACTGATCCTCAACATGGGTGCCCCTCAGGGGTGCGTGCTCAGTCCCCTCCTGTACTCCCTGTTCACTCATGACTGCACGGCCATGACTGCACGACCCTCCAACACTATCATTAACTTTGCAGATTACACAACAGTGGTAGGCCTGATCACCGACAATGACGAGACAGCCTATAGGGAGGAGGTCAGAGACCTGGCCATGTGGTGAAAGGATAACAATCTCTCCCTCAATGTGATCAAGACAAAGGAGAAGATTGTTGTCTACAGGAAAAGGAGGACCGAGCACGCCCCTCATCGGCGGGGCTGTAGTGGAGCAGGTTGAGAGCTTCAAGTTCCTTGGTGTCCACATCACCAACAAACTAACATGGTCCAAGCACACCAAGACAGTCGTGAAGAGGGCACGACAAAACCTATTCCCCCTGAGGAGACTGAAAAGATTTGGCATGGGTCCTCAGGTCCTCAAAAGGTTCTACAGCTGCGAGAGAGCATCCTGACGGTTTGCATCACTGCCTGGTATGGCAACTGCTCGGCCTCCGACCTCAAGAGACTACAGAGGGTAGTACGTATGGCCCAATACATCACTGGGGCCAAGCTTCCTGCCATCCAGGACCTCTATACCAGGCGGTGTCAGAGGAAGGCATAGACTGTTTTCTCTGCTACCACATGGCAAGCGATACCGGAGCGCCAAGTCTAGGACCAAGAGGCTTCTAAAGAGCTTCTACCTCCAAGCCATAAGACTCCTGAACATCTAATCAAATGGCTACCCAAACTTTTACGCTGCTGCTACTCTGTTATTATCTATGCATAGTCACTTTTAAAAACTCCACCTACATGTACATATTATACATGTACATATTACCTCAATTACCTCGACTAACCGGTGCCCACGCACATTGACTCTGTACCGGTACCCCCTGTATATAGCCTCGCTATTATTATTTTACTGCTGCTCTTTAATTATTTGTTACTTTTATTTCTTATTTTTAGGTATTTTTCTTACCTTAATTTTTCTTAACTGCATTGTTGGTTAAGGGCTTGTAAGTAAGCATTTCACTGTAAGGTGTATTTGGCGCATGTGACATAACATTTTAGTTGATCTGCTGACCCAAGCAAACAGAGAGATTTTCATGGCCCTCTGTGTCCAGAACGAATGCTGTGCAAAAACTTGGGTAGTGCGAGTGCTTTGAGCAAAAGCAAACAACTCCCCCTGCAAGGGGAGGCCCTTCTCTCGTCAACGGTTATGTGGAAGCTATTATATTGGCCTATAAAAGCAAGGGTTTACAGCCTCCAAAGGGCCTAAGGGCTAACTCCATCAGAGGTATGGCTACCTCTTGGGCACTGTTCAAAGGCATCTCCTTGCATGAGATTTGCTATAAGTATGTTGGGGATGCCCTCATACTTTTATGAGGTTCTATCGACTAGCTGTCACTGCACCCTCTTTTGTGCATATTGTCCTTAGCGTCGGGACCTCCGAGGGTTGATATTGAGAGTACTTGCTTGCTTTGTATTTGTATTGTATTGTATTTGTATTGCTTTTAATCTTTTTAAATTAATTTATGTTATTAACACTTTGTTCTAGCTAGCTATTTGTGTAGGTAGCTATCAAGTAAATGCAATGATATTTAGTTGTGCTTCTACACCTGCATTGCTTGCTGTTTGGGGATTTAGGCTGGGTTTCTGTACAGCACTTTGAGATATCAGCTGATGTACGAAGGGCTATATAAATACATTTGATTTGAGTACCTGGCTTCGGCGAGCGTGTGCGATATGGGAGTTGGTCTTATCACACTAGTGAGATGTCAAAACAAATAATTGAAAGATTACTAAAGGCTACTTGTGTAACCCCAGTCCTCTGATATTATGAGTGAGACATCTAACCACATTCACCTAACTTGCAAGCTCAGAGGTCAGGCGGGTGACTCTTTAGTATGAGGTGAAGGGCTTCGATAGACGTATATGATTGGTTCTTCAAGCTACTTAGGAGATTCTGGTTAATTCCACTAGTGAGATGTCTCACTCATAATATCAGAGAACCGGGGTTACGCAAGTAACCTTAAGTTTGTCTTCCAGTCAAGATGATCCAATCACTATCTAATCAAGGCTCGGTGAGTCTACACATGGTATTAAAATGTATCTCTTATTGGTCCACTGTGACCAGATGAGGGCATAATCTGGACATAGGACACATGTTAGCGCAAAGTATAAACAGAGCGTTCATAAGCTCTGGTCCAGGGCATCAGTGCGTATTCCCTGGACCAGAGCTTTCAGGTGATGGCGCTGTTCTAGTACCGTCTTCTCCTTGGTCTGGAAGATCTCGGCAGCCTCCTCCTGGGAGCAGGTTTCCTCATAGCACTCCCGCTCCAGGTTGCCGGGCATCATCTCCTCAAGGAAGAAGTTGGCCCTGGGCCGCCGGGGCCCTCGGAGCAGCTGCCCTGCATCCCTCTGCTCCAGAAACACTGGGTACAATGTAGGTGAAGGGTGAAGTCGCCACTAGACGTTGATCTTGAATCAATTTAGCATTTTCCCCACTTATGGTTAAAGTTAAGATTGGGGGAGGGGAAGCTGATCCTAGATCTGTACCTAGGGGAAACTTCACCCCAGAGCGGGCACAATGCTTTAGTCCTGTGTGGATCAGTTGGTAAGAGCATGACACTAACAATGGCAGGGTTGTAGGTTCAATTCTCGCAGTGATCACAACACATAAAACATGTTGGCATATGTAAGCTGCTTTGAAAAAAAAGTGTCTGTTAAGTGGCATTCATATACAATACTGACATCTGCAACCCAGACATTGACAAGGGCCTCAAGAGCAGAGATTTGCTGGTTTTAGTTGTGTAGCTTAATCATATCACTGAATTTAGTTATATTTTAATGTATGACACCCATCACAAACATAAATATCTCAATAAGTATCTAGTAAGCTGGAATTGAGGTGGTTTAATTAAAGATTGCAAATACAGTACAATAAATGGGCACGTTCCACTCTGACTACAAGGTGAGGTGTTACCTTTTGATTCAAACAGGGAACAGACAGAAACCAGAAGTACTGTAAGGAGCCAACCGTCAGACTGTGACATTCCTCCGCTCCAGGTAGAAGTTGAAGGGGTGAACTGGGATCAGCTAGACTTTTCTGTGTGGACACAAGTATACAAAATGGTAAGAAAGGCAGGAACTGGAATAGTAAACCAGGACTGCTTTATCCATATTACCACATAGAATTTCCTTGGTAAAACAACCAAATTGACAGCGCTAATCCTTTTGCAGTTGTGGTCTGAATTTCTGAGAATCCTATTGTTGTCTTTATTTAATCAGTGTCCATGTAGTACATACTTTGAGATATCTACTCTGTGCCTGGAGCACACATTACCCCTTCAGATTACTAATCAAGATGTAGTTATGAGAAATAACCTACCGTTTTCTGTGGGTGTCTGCTAAAATGGTGGCTTTTCCCCACAAGCTCGGATATTGATCTTTAACGTGATTCTAAATGTTGACATAGTGAATCATTGGCACTGGCCAGGGCAGCGTTCAAGGCACTCAACAGTTTTGCGCTATTCATCATACTATTCATTTATCATGTCTGCTTCTAAAGTATCATGAGACTGAATGTCTTAATGAAAAAAAAAATGTTCTGCCATAGTTCTAAAGTGTGGTCAGGGAAGCCGTATACATGTTAAAAACAATGTTGGACCTTCAATTTATGAACTAAACATTTTTAAACATGGCTAAACATTGAAATCTTGAACGTAATCCACATGATGTTATTGACTGAAGAAACACATCCAAAGACCCAACTCACACATATATCATTTTTATTACAGGATGGCGGTATTTCAATATACAAGACATATTTACAACCAAGTGGGTCGGGCTTATTATGTACATGGAAAAAAGAGGTATAGCATACAGTATTATTTCTAATGTATAAATTATCAATAAATACTGGAACGGAAGAGACCGCTTCCCAGGGGTTCTCGACAAGCAAGGAAGAAAGGGACAACCCCAAAGGTTGCGAGGAGGGAAATTATATGACCATACAGACCATAATGAAAACAATTGCATCACTGCACAGCCAGACATAAAACAGAACCTGGACATCCACACGGGACTGAGTGGGAGAGAACATGACTAGGCCAAAGAGTGTCTTCTGACCCAGGGACTTGACCAGGAAGAACACTGGGCCATACTTATTATACCCTAGATATTACAGAATCCCAAATAAACACTTAATCCCTACCTCCTATTCGTTTGTGCAGACCTAAGAGGATAGGTATAAGCAATTGGCGACAATTCCACCTGGCCTGTCGGGGGGCAAAACTGAGCTGCCACCATATTGCTTATTGACCGATCCAATCCTGTCATATCTACACAAATGCCCACAGGGGTAGGGACTAGTGGTTGATTTGAGTTTCAGGATATAACGTGGTCAGGAAAAACCAGAGGCCTTAAACATTACCGGACAGTTTCTTGGACCCAGATTGAGCCCACTCTTGGACTAAAAAGCACTTTCGAGGTAGATTCTCCATTGAGTGTGCATGTTTAATCCAGAAATAGGCTTAACCTGGGTCCGGGAAACTACTTTAACCGAGGTGAATAATCTTAAGGCAGTGTTCGAAAAATGATCTTATTGACATGCTCCACACACCAAGAGATCTGCCTGATATGTGACAGTTTGTAGATTATTTAAGGCATGGTCAAGTTTGGCTTTTCCCTACAATACATAAGTGTTGTGTTCAGTAGGAGGGAAACCTTTTGAAATGGGGAGACTACCTGAATCTCTGATGTGCAATAATAAACACGAACATCGGGGGCCCATCACGCTCTAAAATTACATTTGGTGACAAAGCAGGGTCGTCGCTTTTGTCTAATTTACCAGCCCCGCATTCAACCTAGGTAGTTAGAATTGTAATTGTTATTCATATAAAAAGGACAGGGATGATGAGAGATGGAGGAGAAAGAGAAATTACACATGCACCTGGGAAAAGGCTGAAGGTTGTTGGAGCGATTGGTCGATTGTCGCTGCTTATCCTTGTAGTTCAGACCTCTTCCAGTCTATCTGTTTTTCTTTTGGGAACATATTACCTGGCATCCCACGTCATTTTCAGAAACATCTGGGTTCAAACACATTCAAACTCAACATATCCAGTACAACGCATATGAAATAAATAGATGCATATTTCAATACAAAAACTCAGCCTCTTCCATAAGTCTTTTCCATGATCCAGTCAGTGGAAACTATGGAAATATAACCTATGGTGCCCACTCTATATGTTCAAAAGACACCTCCTAGTATCATGCAGTGCATTACCTCTTGACCTATAAAGCTCTGGTCAAAAATAGTGTCCTATATGAGGAATAGGGTCATTTGAGATGCAGCCTTGCTAGTTTCTGAATCTTCCTTGACTTGGCAAACAAGCTTCTGAAATGTATCAACTGTTTAAAAAGGTAAATTGGTCAAACGTTAATTGGTGGAGTCTGGCGCTGGTTTGTTGATAAGGCATTCTGGGTAGTTGAGTTTTTCTGTCAGCAGACTTTGTTCCTCGTAGTCAGCCCGATTGGATTCTCTGCCATCTCTCCTGACCTTCCACTCTTAACTGACATCATTGAACACCCCTCCCCAGTGGCGATAGTGGTTTGGCCTCCTCCGTTTGCAGTTCAGTTGGTTGATCCCAGACATGGACGCTGCAGAGATGGGGTGTGAAGAAAGGCACTGTGGTAAATTTTATTGGTTGACTAAACTCATATCCATATTTGAGTGTATAGAGGTCCCGTTGGGTTCAAGCTGTTCAAGGCTCGGTAGGTGTGTGTGTACAGCATGGCTGGGTACAGTCAGTTTAGGTAGAGGGTCTGGTGCAGCACACACAGTTGTACAGGAGAGAGCCTAGGCTTCGCTGGCAGTGCTGCTGCGACTCAACTCTCTGATACCCTGGAGAATACGCTTCATGTGACCAACCTTCGTCACCCCCAAGTCCTGCAATGGATGGACACACACACAAATTAGATCAAACACCAGGACACAAATGTGGACCCATGTACCATGTAGGGTCAGAACTTTTTCCAGATGTCACCTGGCAGGGAAAACCAAGCTCTTTATAGACTACAAATAACTTAAATCAATGAACAGGGAGTTAAATTAAACACCCGTGGTAAAGCCCCATAGTAGTGAAACATAAGAAAGCTCTACCTGGCACCTGAAAGAATGGTTGTGTCCCAATAACATATCCTTTCACATGACGTGTGCACTCGTTCACAATGTTGGGGAAGCTACTCTGAAAATATAGTTTACCAAAGCTACCAATTACTTCACACTGGAATAAGTTAAGCTACAATAAAGCTACCCTTAAGAAACAGTTTACTTAACTAAAGTAATTTTCAACAAGTAGTTCACTACATCCAAACTATTACTGAAAAAAAAATGTAAACGCAACATGCAACAATTTCAAAGATTTTACTGAGTTTCAGTTCAAAAGAAGAAATCAATCAATTGAAATAAATTCATTAAACCATAATCTATGGATTTCACATAACTGGGAATACAGTTCTGCATCTGTTGGTCACAGATACCTTTAAAAAATAAAAAACTAGGGGGATCCCGAGTGGCGCAGTGGTCTAAGGCACTGCATCGCAGTGCTATAGGCTTCACTTCAGACCCAGGTTCGATCTTGGGCAGTGTCCTTGTGGCGGGCAGATTAACCTCGGTCGTCAGGTGAACAGTGTTTCCTCCGACACAGCTGGCCTCCAGGTTAAGCGGGCGGATGTTAAGAAGCACGGTTTGGCGGGTCATGTTTCGGGGGACGCAAGACCTTTGCCTCCCGAGCTGGTTGGGGAGTTGCAGCAATGAGACAAGATAGAAATTGGGGAGAAAAAGGGGGTATACAAATTTAATAAAAGTAGGGCCGTGGATCAGAAAACCAGTCACTGTCTGGTATGACCACCATTTGCTTCATGCAGCGCGACACATCCACTTCGCATAGAGTTGATCAGGTTGTTGATTGTAGCCTGTGGAATGTTGTATCACTCCTCTTCAATGACTGTGCGAAGTTTCTGGATATTGGCAGTAACTTAAACACGCTGTTGTACACGTCAATCCAGAGCATCCCAAACATGCTCAATGGGTGACATGTCTGGTGAGTATGCAGGCCATGGAAGAACTGGAACATTTTCAGCTTCCAGGAATTGTGTACATACCTTTTCAACATGCATTAACATGCTGAAACATGAGGTGATGGCGGCGGATGAATGGCATGACAATGGGCCTCAGGAGCTCATCACGGTATCTCTGTGCATTGAAATTTCCATTAATAAAATGCAATTGTGTTCGTTGTCCGTAGCTTATGCCTGCCCAACCATAACCCCACCATGGGTCACTCTGTTCCCAACGTTGACATCAGCAAACAGTTCGCACACAGGACGCCATACACATGGTCTGCGGTTGTGAGGCTGGTTGAACGTACACTGAAGGCTGCTTTATGGTAGTGAAATTATCACTCAATTATCTGGCAACAGCTCTGGCGGACATTCCTGCAGTCAGCATGCCAATTGCACGCTCCCTCAAAACTTGAGACATCTGTTGCAAAACGGCACATTTTAGAGTGGCCTTTTATTGTCCCAAGCACAATGTACACCTGTGTAATGAGCATGCTGTTTAATCAGTTCTAGAATGCTCCCTAACAGGTATTTAAACAAATTTGTGCACAGAATTTGAGAGAAATAACATTTTGTGCGTAAGGAACATTCCTGGGATCTTTTATTTTAACTCAAGAAACATGGGACCGACACTTTACATGTTGCATTTTTATTTTTGTTCAGTATGCTTTATGAAAAATTATCATATCTAAATCTGAAATGTCATAAATTACAAAGTACACTCTGGAGTCAGATGTTAACATAATGTGTAATTTTGCCTTTTAAACACAAAAACTATGTTTCAAGTGAAAATTAGGCAGGTCTGATGCCGAAAACGAATTGAAATTTTGCCTACTTTATCCGTATTTTTTGTTCTTTTTGCAAAAAAGGAAGTGTTCCAGTTCCAGTATTTAGCTACTCAGCAAAAAATAACTAACTACTGAAATCACTACAAATATTTGAATTTAGTTAAACTACCACCAAGCTACAGCAAAATGTAATTAAATTACTAGTTAAACTACATGTAGTTCTCTACTTCCCATCACTGCTCTTTCACTACTTCCCACAAACCTAAAAGCATTGGATTGGTGGAGGCATGGGCTAGTGGGAGTTTCTTATGCCACTAATTTCCTTTCAAATCAGTGAAGGGAAGTAAACAAGTGCACACTTTGGGAAGAAGGATAGATATTTGGGACAGCCTGTATGTGTGTAGTACCTTGAGATCCCTCCTCTCCAGGTGCAGCAGCTCGGCGCCGCGCACGTCGTGCCCAATAAAGATCTCCTTGTACTCGGTGAGACAGATGAGCTCCAGCCAGGCGGCTACCTCCTCTGTGCCCCACTGGTGCACTGCAGAAAGCAAGACCCCCTTCAGACCCCCAACCACACCACGGAAAGACACCACAGAGAGACGCCACAACCCTGCACAGCCCTTAACCGCAGCTCTAGGATAAGATGAACCTACCCTAAATCCTAACTTTGACCATTACAGTGATGGTGTGTGGAATGTTGTGGCGACCTCAGAAAGAATTGAATGTGATTTTCAAAGAGTGTTGACCATGATTTGTCATTGTCCAAACATGATTTAATACAGTGTTCCAGAGTAATTCCTGTGAGAGAGAGAGAGTGCGAGAAAAAGAGAGGTAGATAGTACCTGGCAGTGTGAGAGTGGCACAGGCCTCCTTGTTCTTGTTGTTTTTGTCCTTCTTGAACTTGGGGACGAGACGGAACTTGGCACTGCGGCTGCGCTTGGAGAAATCCGTCAGGTGTCCCTGCAGAAACACAGACAGGTTAGACAGCTAGACAGACAGGTTAGAGAAAAAGACAGACAGACAGACAGACCAGACCAGACAGGTTAGAGAGAAAGACAGACAGACAGATTAGACATTGGGTGATACAGACTGTCCAGTACTATGGACCCACAGAGTTGAACAGTTTACTCTAGCCCAGCACTAACACACTGACCTGATTCAATTAATCAATCACCAAGATCTTGATTAAGTAGCCCATTTACACTTGTACCTGTAAACGGGTTGAAAATAGTAGATTTGGACACTGATAAGTGCCTAAATGGGAACACAGTGGCTATACAGTAACATGCTATACCTGACGTCAGAGCTCGAGGTCTCTGCTTCACAGACCTGTATTGGTTTTGACTGACAGCCGTTCTGTACTTGAGCACCGTGCACAACAAGAAGTAGCCTCCAAATGAAAGCCTAACACTGTAAGATCGTATTTTATAATATAGGTAGTCATGTTGGCAATAGAACAAGCTTTCAAATTATGCCCACTTTACCAGATTGCGATTTATAATGGACCGTTTTTGGATTGTGGAAACAACAACAGTAATTGTGTAGGCGGTGATGCAGCGATATGTTCCAAAGAAAACAACTACGAATGCACATAAAATCAACAGCGTCTTTTGTTTTGGATTCAGTCTTTTGTCAGGTGAACTGTTGTGTTCTCCTCTTTAGTCTAATAATTTCCCCATAATCTCCAAACGGTTCCCTTTTAATTGTTACCATGGTTATAGATGCTTTCCATATTTCCACTTCTCTAAGAAACATTTCAATGTAGCCCTATCCATATAGGCCAATTCCCACAAGTGTAATGGGTTAAATCAGGTGTGGTATTACTGGACTGGGACTAAGATAGAAAAGCACTGAGGTAAGCGGCTGGTGTGTATAGTGTGTGTGTGAGTGATTGTGTGTTTGTGGTCGCATCTAGATCTACCTCATCATCCCCAGGTTCGATGAGCTGACACAGCCAGGGTATGTCTGGGAGTCTGCGTAGCTGCTGGGCCACAGTTCCCAGGGCTCCAGTTAACTGCTCCTTCTGAGGAGGATCCAACTGCTGAAAAGACATACCCATTTACAAAAACATAATAACCCCCCCACACACAGACACATGCAGCTGCACCTACACACAAACAGACAGACCGACAGACAGGCAGACAACAGCTTTGAGACTTACCAGGCACATCTTGCCTGCCAGTAGCAGCTCTGTCTCACTGTGAAGGGCCTTGACGTTACTGACCATCTGAACCACAACACTGCAGTTCAGACCCTGCGTACGAACACAAACACATTACAAACCACAGAAGCAGGGGTACAATGTGCATTAAATGTGTGTGACTGTGTATATATTTGACTGATTGATTGTCATACATGTACACCATTTAGTGCCAGCCCATATGGGCTTAATCCCTAGACACAAATCATAAAATCACAAAACATAATGACATTTTACAATTTAAGATGTACAGTGCATTCAGAAAGTATTCAGACCCCTTCACTTTTTCCACATTTTGTTATGTAACAGCCTTATTCTAAAATGTATTGATGGAATTGGCTAAACTTTGATCATTGAGATAGTAAATTAATGATAGGAAATGAAAGAGAATGGGTTTTATGTCAGAAGTTAATGGTTCTCTAAAGAAAGACAGATGGCTTTGGAATGTGTTGGGGGGATGAGAGCAACGTGGGAAACAGGGGAGACAAATGGGCATTTGTAGATTAGACGAAGGAGGAGTTGAGGTCAGGAGGTGTGGACAGATTCTCTTAAGCGCGTTTGATCCATAAAAAAACAGCTTAGAAAAACGCAAAGTCACTACAAAATATTTCAAAAGTTGCCTATAAACTTTGCCAAAATATTTCAAACTACTTTTGTAATACAACGTTAGGTATTTTTAAACGTTAATAATCGATCAAATTGTAGATGGGGCAATCTGTATTCAATACATAAACGAAAAGAAAAAAGCTCTGCTCTTCACGTCTTGAGCAACTCACAAAAGTGTCCCCCGTTCCGAGTTGGCCTACTTACTGATAAAACAAAGGAATAATCTCAGCCATATTCAAAGACTGGCGACATCGTGTGGAAGCGGTAGGAACTGAAAATAGATTGATATTAAATATCCAATGGCAAAAGACAAAATAGGGAAGAGAGAGAAAATTCTGAACAGTTAGTCCTCTGGGTTTTGCCTGCTACATAAGTTCTGTTACACTCACATACATGATTCAAACAGTTTTTAGAAACTTCAGAGTGTTTTTTTATCCACATCTATGAATAATATGCATATCTTATATTCTTGGCATGAGTAGCAGGAAGTTGAAATTGGGCACGCTATTTATCCAAAAGTGAAAATTCTGCCCCCTAGCTTTAAGAGGTTAAAACCTCTTGAGGATAGGGAAACGCTAGCGTCTCAACTGGCCAATTGCCAGGAGAAATGCAGAGCGCCAGATTCAAATAAAATGCTATAAAATTCAAACTTTCATTAAATCACACATGTAAGATACTCAATTAAAGGTACACTCGTTGTGAGTCCAGACAACATGTCAGATTTTAAAAATGCTTTTCAGCGAAAGCATAAGAAACTATTATCTGATAGCATGCACCCATCTGCACCAGTAGTAAACAAAAGAGCTAGCGCACAAAACGCTGAAATAAAATATAAAATATGCATTACCTTTGACAAGCTTCTTTTGTTGGCACTCCAATATGTCCCATAAACATCACAATTGGTCCTTTTGTACGATTAATTCCGTCCATATATATCGAAAGTGTCCATTTATTAAGGATAACCAACCCAATCAACAAAACAAACCAAAACCAGGTTGGCCAATAGGTATCAACGTTGGAACCAAACCATCCCCTAGTAAGAGGGCGAGTGGGGAAAGGTTTACTGATATGGATGTTGACTTGTTAAAATCCATCAATGAAAGGCTTGCCAAACTTGATATCTTGGATATATTACGAGAGGACATCAATGCATTATGTGCTAGTCTAGAACTCAGCCAACGTCAGATTGATGATCTAAGGAAAGAGAACACAGCGCTGAAAGGTACTGTAGATTCTATTCATAGCAAGGTGGAGGGAGTGCAAAGGGAGAACAAACAACTTAAAGAAACCTTGCTTGATGTACAGTGTCGATCAATGCGGGACAATCTCATATTTTCAGGGATACCGGAGAATGACAACAGCAGAGGCTGTGAGGACACAGTCTGAGACTTTATGTCAACTCAACTAAAACTGCCCACTGATGTTGTGCGTAATGTCACTTTCTCCAGAGTCCATAGAATAGGTAAGGCCTCTGGAAATAGGCCTCGGGCTATTATTGCATGTTTTGAGCAAAAGGAAATGATGAAGAACATGGGCAGAGAACTCAGAAACACAGATTTTGGAATGAATGATCACTTCCCCACTGAGATCAATGAATGAAGAAAAAAACTATATCCCATCATGAAGGAAAAGCGTTGTCTGAATCAACGAGTCTCCATGGTGATGGATAAAGTTTATATCAACGGGCAATTGTATCAGGAGTCTAGAGTAACCCACTGGATATTTTAATTTAATGTTCAAATTTGAGTTTGTGTGTTGTAATGTAGTGTATCATGACAACTTAAACTATAATGAATACATGCTCTATTGATCTTCACTTGACAAGGAAAGGGTTGCATATAGCTCAGGTTAATGTATGTAGCCTTCCTAACAAAATACCTGAGGTTTTTAACTTGGTCAACGTAAATAACATTTACATTTAGGCTTTGACCGAAACGCATTTAGATGCTTCTGTAAATGATGGGCAAATTAACATTCATGGATATAGTCTACTGAGAAGGGACAGGAATAGGAATGGTGGGGGTGTAGCACTGTACATTCAGAATCATATACCTTTTAAGAGGAGGGATGACCTTCATCCCTAAAGCCTACACCTCATTTGGCCGCCTTTCGTTCCAGTTCTCTGCTGCCTGTGACTGGAACGAATTGCAAAAATCGCTGAAGTTGGAGACTTTTATCTCCCTCACCAACTTCAAACATCTGCTATCTGAGCAGCTAACCGATCGCTGCAGCTGTACATAGTCTATCGGTAAATAGCCCACCCATTTTTACCTACCTCATCCCCATACTGTTTTTATTTATTTACTTTTCTGCTCTTTTGCACACCAATATCTCTACCTGTACATGACCATCTGATCATTTATCACTCCAGTGTTAATCTGCAAAATTGTAATTATTCTCCTACCTCCTCATGCCTTTTGCACACAATGTATATAGACTCCCCTTTTTTTTCTACTGTGTTATTGACTTGTTAAGTGTTTACTCCATGTGTAACTCTGTGTTGTCTGTTCACACTGCTATGATTTATCTTGGCCAGGTCGCAGTTGCAAATGAGAACTTGTTCTCAACTAGCCTACCTGGTTAAATAAAGGTGAAAATTTTTTTTTTTTTTTTTTAAATGTATGTCAAGTAGAGGCACTATGGGCTCAAGTACATCTGCCTCACCAGGCAGCCATATATTGGTAGGGCGTGTGTATAGACCTCCTAGCTCTAAGGTGTCATATTTGGATGACTTATGGGTTTGACCAGGCCACAGATAGCAGATATGTATTTATCTTGGGTGATTTTAATATAAATTGTAAGGATCACAATAATTCAAATATAACACAATTGATGAGATATGCCAAGAACTGTGGTTTGAAACAAATGGTTAATGATACTACTAGATCATCAATTAAGTTGGGTCATCGTTCAGACACATGCATTGATCTGATCTTCTGTAATAAGTGGGCTGGACAGACCATAATATTGTGACCATAACCATGAACACCAAGGTTCCAAAGAAACACCCTAGGATTGTGGTCAAGAGAAATTTTAAAACATTTAATCATGAGCTATTTCTAAATGATTTGGCTGCTGTACCCTGGGAGCTGATTTATCTAGAGGATGATTTAAATCACACTACAGAATGTTTTATTGATTTGCTCACTGAGGTAATGGACCATCATGCCCCCATAAGAAAGAGTACAGTTGGTGCTCGTCCATCTCCATGGATTGATGATGAACTGGGTGAAGCTTTTTCTCAAAGAAATATGGCAGCCAAGTCAAAATCAGAAATTAATTAACAGAATTATAGAACATTACGTATTTATGCAGTTAAATTGAATCAAAAGAAAAAAAAGTTATTTTACAACAATGCTTTTATTGATTGTAAAAATGATTCTAAAAAGGTTTGGAACACAGTTAAGGGCTTACTTGGTACATCTATCTCATCATGCCCATCTAGTATGGAGGTTGACGAGAGAAAAATAACAAAACCAGTTGATATTGCCAATCATTTTGCAGATTTTATTTTACAAAGAAAATTAATTTACTGAGCAACAACGTAAACATACATTCTTCCAAACAAGCCGTTGTCCAATGGATTGATGATCATATTATGAGCAAAAAGATCTGCTCTTTTAGTCTGTAAACTGTGTCAGTGGAGGAGGTGTTAAACATATTGAAGTCATTACTTGATTGTAAATCTACAGATTACAGTCTTACGGACAATTTTTTGCTTCGCTGTGCTGGTCCCCAGATTGCAGTTCCACTGAGATACATAATTAATTGGTCACTGGAAAAGGGGATGTTTGCAAATGTATGGAAGCATGCGAAACTGTGTCCTATTCCGAAAGACTGCAAAGAACCCATTACTCCTGCCAATAGTTGACCAATTAGTCTACTCCCTACACTCAGTAAGATATTGGAGGGTATTGTGAGTAGACAAATATGGTAGTACGTGGAAATGAATGATCTGATTACAGCCAATCAACATGCTTATCGCAAAAACCATTCCACGACCACTGCATTGGTTGACATGACTGACCAGTGGCTTAATGCTATGGATAATGGCACGTTTGTGGGTGTACTATTTTTAGATTTCAGTGCAGCATTTGATTTAGTGGATCATTAAATAATTTTGACAAAATTAATGCATTGTGGTTTTAAGGAGGTTTTAAGGAGGTTATTTAAAACAGGAAAAATTATTAAGCAAATAACACAAGTATTTAATTGAGAGTCAGGTGAACTACTGTTCTGTGGTCTGGGGAAATGCATCATCAAGTGAAGTTAGGCTGCAGAATGCACAGAACAAAGCAGCAAGGATTGTTTTAAGGTGGAGATATGGTTCTTCTGTTGCAGTCATGCGCAATGTTCTTGGTTGGTCATCAATCGACAAGATAATTGAAAAAAACATGCTTATTTTATTTCATAATATACATAATTTAAAACGGCAAAGTTCTATTCACAACGGTATTCAGTTGGTAAGAGACAGACATTCCGTAAATACTAGGAATAGATTGTTCACCATCTATGCATTATTCAGACAGAAAAGAGAAATAGGCAAAAGAACATGTCGATTTAGAGCAATAAAGAAATTGAATAAATTAACTGAGCAAACCAGAAACCTTTCAATATATAAATGTAAACATTTTTTTTTAATTATTTAAATATAATACATAGAAATGTTGTGGGACTATAGTAGATGAAGAATCAATATTGTTTTAGATTGAGTATTCATTTGGTCATTATGTTAGTATATTATGTATGTTTGTAATAGTGTGTTATATGTGAAAATGTGTTCGTATTATAAATTGTATTTTAATGTTTAAGGACTCTTGGAAGATTAGTCCAAATGGGGACTAAAAGAGATCGAAATCAAATCCAATCAAATCCAGGACCGATATACTAGGCGGCGTCAGAGGAAAGCCCCAGCAAATTGTCAAAGACCCCAGTCACCCAAGTTATAGACTGTTTTCTTTGCTACCGCACAGCAAGCGGTACAGGAGCACCACGTCTAGGACCAGAAGGCTCCTTAAGAGAATGCCAAGAGTGTGCAAATTTGTCATCAAGGCAAAGGGTGGCTACTTTGAAGAATCTAAAACATAGTTTTATTTGTTTAACACTTGTTTGGTTAATACATGATTCCATATGTGTTAATTCGTAGTTTTGATATCTTCACTATTATTCTACAACGTATAAAATAGTCCAAATAAAGAAAAACCCTAAGTAGGGTTAAATGAGTAGGTGTATCCAAATGTTTGACTGGTACTGTAAATATACTTGGAAATATATTGCATAACCCAAAAATTGTTGTCTAGCAATGATCAACAACCAATTTGACAGAGCTTGAAGAATTTTTAAAAGAATAATGGGCAAATGTTGCACAATCCAGGTGTGGAAAGCTCTTCAAGACTTACCCAGAATACCTCAAAGCTGTCATCGCTGCTAAAAGTGATTCTATTCACTCAGGAGTGTGAATACTTTTGTAAATGTCATATTTCTGTATTTCCCTTTCAATACATTTGCAAAAATGTCAAAAAACATGTTTTCACTTTGTCATTTACGGAGCATTGTGTATAGATGGGTGAGGATTGTTTTTACCTAATATGAATTCAGGCTGTAAACAACATAATATGAATACTTTCTGAAGGCAAAGTATGAGCCAAAAAATATCTCCCGCATTTGGCACATGTATGTTGGGCACCCCTGTATTACTAGAAGTTGGTTGACTGGTATAAAAGGTAGAACAGGAACTCCACGTACCCCTGTGCTCTTGGAATTGGCGTAGACCAAGTCCATGGCCTTTGAGCTTGCGTTGACGGCATGGGCCAGCTCCTGCTCCATACTGTGGTGGGACTGAGCGATTTCTCGGATACTGGGAACACACACAGTTCGTCACGACATCGAACATCTAATGTTACTGGGAAACTACACTGCAAGCATATCACAAGCGTTCTGTAAGTGATGTTTTTGGCATACTATCTGTATAGTTTGGCCGTTAGGTAAACCACGAGGGAATTGTATATCATGGTCTAGGACAATTTTCAATCTAAATGGAATTCAACCATACCCTGCTTTAATCCAATGTTATTATTAATGAATCAATGTTCTCTTACCTGTGGATGAGGGCGCCGGCCGCCTGTCCAAACAGGTTGATCTGGGAGGCTTCTTCCTCGGATACGATCTCCGGCTGCAATGCATACTGGGGCAGCGGTCGGGGGAACTCGCACCTCTGCTTGTCTTCCCACGACTTCAGCGTGCTCTCGAAGGCCTGAGACAAGCAGGCAACAGGATGAATAGAATAGAATAGGATAGAATAGCTGTATTCTTCCCAGAGGGAACTATAGTTGTGGTACGTTAGATGCGATACGTCAATAAAAAATATGACCGCAATATAACAGCAACATTCACACAAGACATACAAATACTATACAAACAAATCATGTCAAATCTTTGAACCATGAAAGGTTCAACGAATTGTGTGAGGGGTAGGAATGGGTGGATTCTCCATTCCCTTCTCCAGCCGTTGTATCGGGCAGTTCAATGGTGAAAAATGCCTCAGTCCCTGGAGCAAACACGTTGTGCTATCCAGGAGCATGTGTACAGGACATCAATAAGCTGCTCCCAAACATTATAAACCAGCATCAGGAAATTAAGTATATGATAGTTCATGTGAGATTCAATGACATTATGAAGGGCAGCTCAGAACAGCTGAAGATGGATTTTAAAGAACTGATTGGGTGACTGCTTGACAAAAAGAAACGCCCCATAATATCTGTCCCTCTGCCCTCCCTAAATCGTGGCATTGAACATTTCAGCAAACTTTTAGCCCTCCATCACTGGCTACTAGACAATTGTGGCTCTGTGGGTGTAATATTTATTGACAATTTTGATACCTTCTGGAAACTAAACTCATTTTATAAGGATGATGGGATCCACCCAAATCATTTGGGTTCCTGGATCCTTTCACAGCATTATAAGGCAGTGTTGAGACAATGACCCAAGCCCAACTCAGTTAATTCCTATCATTATGTCGCTGAGTTGTCATAATGCTTCAACAAATGTACATTATCCCAGGGGCGTTGGAAGACACAATATAGGTAACCTAACTTATATCCCTGTAACTACCCTGATGCGTCTGCTGATCCCACAGCTTTTATTATTATTTTTTTTTTTTAAATTTAATATCAAATCAATACATAAAGCACATGAGGGAACACAAGCATACATAGATTACAAACAATAGACAATCAAGCTGGGGGCGGGCCTGGGGGCGGGCCTGGGGGCGGGCCTGGGGGCGGGGCTAGGGGGGTACAATATCACATTACAATTACACAAGGACCTTAAGGGACATGCATAAACTTACAATTCTAACAGCTTTTTTGTTAGTAGAGCATTTAACCGTCTTAAAATACAGTTCAATTTATTTTTGTAGGGTACGAAAATGTGGTTTTCTGTTTGTAAATTTACATTTGTGTATATGAAATTTGGCCAAAAGAATAATGAAATTAATTACATAAAAATGATTCCGCTTATTTCCAACAGATATTATCAATAAATCCATTCCAATAAGGCATGACATAAGGTATAGATACAACATCCTGCTGAAACAAGGATCGTATCGCTCTGTTGTTGAATGGACCAAAAGAGAAACAAATCTTTCCTACTGATGAGTCAACAGGGTCAATAGAAGATAGGCTCTGAGGGTCAGGTCTTGACATGTTCCTGAATAACATAGCAACACCTGAGGGAATGGCATCTAAAACAATTGCAAAATCTTTAGGTGTTACAGGGACCTTGTAAAGTGATAAGAATTCTTTATAACTGAGTAAAAGACCCTCTGCATTTACCAGTTGGCTCACCAATAGGATATTATTTCTGAACCAATATTCTAAAAACAGAGAGGTATTTTTATACAATATATCCCGATTATTCCATATATAATATCTGTGTGGAGAAAAATGGTGTTTATAAATTAAGGACCATGACAAGAAAACCTGCCGATGAAAAGCAGAAAGTTTCACTGGAACTTTGTCAATATTATAATTGCAAAACAACATGAAGTTAAGGCCACCAAAAGTAGAGAAGACATGATGAGGAATAAAATTCCAGATAGAAGTGGGTCTTCTTAGGAATTCTTTTATCCAATTGATCTTGAAAGTATTATTTAAAGTAGTAAAATCCAGAAAATTCAGTCCACCATTCTCATAAGTGTTCATTACAACAGTTTTCCTAATGTAATGGGTACGGTTTCTCCAAAGAAAGTTGAAAAGCATCTGGTCTATCTCCTTGCTTATTTTACGGTCAAGATATAAAGATAGAGCACCATATGTTAGTCTAGAGATACCTTTAGCCTTGGTTATTAGGACTCTACCTTTTAAAGATAAGTCCCTCTGTAGCCATTGATTTAGTTTCTTCTGGGTTTTTTTAATAAGAGGGTTAAAATTTAGTAAGCCTCTAGACTTCTGATCCTTTGTATTGGTTATGCCTAAATATGTAAGTTCTTCTTTTACTGGAATATCATAATATGAAGGTGTCACACAATCTTTGACAGCCATGAGTTCACATTTCTTAATGTTAAGATATAGACCAGACGCTTTGGAAAAGGATTGTATATCACATTGATCGATATGGGAATTTGGTTAGCGTCTTTCAGAAAAAGTGTAGTATCGTCAGCCAGCTGGCTTATAATAATTTCTTTACCAGCTATGGAAATACCTTGTACAGGACTATTATTTAAAGAATTTGCAAGAAGTTGGGTGATTAATAAAAACAGGTACGGAGAGAAAGGACAACCTTGCCTAATTCCTCTCTTTAACTCAAATATAGGTGAGGTGCCATATTTCAATTTGATAGAGCTGTTACCATTTGCATAGAGAGTCTTAATAGCCTTACAGAAAAAATCCCCAAAGCCAAGTCTCTCAAGGGAGTGGAAGAGAAACTGATGCTCTACTGTGTCAAATGCTTTATAAAAATCTAAAAATAATATGAGGCTATCCTCAGTTATTAGGTCTGAGTAGTCAAGTACGTCTAATACTAGTCTGACATTGTTCGAAATATGTCTGTTCCTCATGAAGCCAGACTGTGTTTCATCAATGATTGCATCCAGGACTTCTTTAATTATTTTTGCAAGTAGTGAGGCTAATATCTTATAGTCATTATTAAGAAGACAAATTGGACGCCAGTTATCGATGAGCAGCACTTCTTTTTTAGGCTTAGGTATCAGTGTTATTAACCCCTGACTCATTGTAGGAGGGATAACATTGTTTTTAATACTCTCTAAAAATACTTCAAATAGGAAGGGAGCTACTTGTTCAGAAAATAATTTGTAAAATTCTGATGTAATTCCATCAACACCTGGTGATTTATTGCTCTTTAGATGTTTGATAGACTCTATAATCTCTTCAACTTTGATGGGTTCATCACATTGTTTAGATTCTATATCACTGATAGAGTGAACATTATTCAGTGAGTTAAAAAACATATCTGTGGATTCCTGACAGTACGTAAGAGCTATACAATTTTCTGTAAAAATTGCTACAGTATTTAGCGATTAATTTGTGGTCATCTGTAATAACACCATCAATGTTTAACTTATGGATAGTGTTATTTTTAGAGTGAAATTTCTCAAGTCTAAAGAAATAGGATGAATTCTGTTCTCCCTCCTCAATCCATTTTTTCCTAGATCTAATAAAGGCTCCTTCTGCTTTTAATTTATATATATTATCCAGTTTATTTTGTAACTCAATTAGTTCCATCTTCTCCTCCCCCAAGAGGTCAGCTGGGGACCTCTGAGAAAGGGAAGTTATCTTAATGATCACCTTTTCCTCCTCAGCTCTTCTGGTCTTAGCAAGATTACTACCATATTTTCTAAGATATTTGGACACCTCAAATTTAAAGAGCTCCCAGTTCTTGCAATAAGATTTTTCTTCACAAGCCCTTTCCCAAAAGTGTGAGAGCAGATCTTTAACCTCAAATGTAACTATATCATTATTTAATAATGAGCTATTTAGCTTCCAGTAGGATGCTCTACCAAGGTTCGTATCAGGGGTAAATATTTTGATATCAATGTAAAAAGCCTTATGGTCTGTGAGGGGAGTAGTACAAATATTTGTAGTAACACACTCACTATCAATACATTTGGATATAAGCCAAAAATCGATTCTGGATTGGCTGGAGCCTGTTTTGTTACTCCAAGTGAATGATCTTTCGGCCGGAAACCTCTCTCTCCATATATCAGTAAGATCAAACTTTTCCGTAAAAAGTATTAAACCCAAATTCTGATTGGTTGGCCTACCTGGGGGCCATCTATCAGTTGAATTATCTATTGTAATGTTAAAGTCCCCTCCTATCAATAATAACAAATTGGGAAATTTAGATAACCAATGAAGCATATGTTTCTCTACAGATTCAAGCAACTCATCATTCTCATGTTTGGTGTTGTACCAGTAGAAGTTTACAGTAATGAGTGTAATGTCATTGTAACTGATCACAAGACAAATAAAGTGACCAAAGGGGTCACATTCCGAGTGTAGAATATTACCACCAAAGGTATTTTTCATTGTAGTGACACCAGCAGAGCGTTCAGATCCATGGGAAAGCCAAATATCGTTGCCCCACTGTGACCTCCAAAAGTTGGCATCAGCAGAAATTGAGTGAGACTCTTGAAAAAAGCAAAAATCTGTTCGAAATTGTTTAGCAAATAAAAATAAGGCCTTGCGCTTCACACTGTTTCGTAACCCCCTAGCATTAAGAGATAATATAGACAAAGACAAAACAACAAAGATTATATAAGAGTATAAACTGTAGTAGGATGAGTCAAAGACGTAGGAGCAGTGAACGTAAACGATAAGGAACCG
Organism: Oncorhynchus tshawytscha; assembly: GCF_018296145.1. NCBI lineage: Eukaryota > Metazoa > Chordata > Actinopteri > Salmoniformes > Salmonidae > Oncorhynchus > Oncorhynchus tshawytscha. The sequence goes on from NC_056445.1 coordinate 293,104, forward strand.
AGATCTGCACCATTTAAGTCAATTTAAAGTGAAAATAGCTTATTCCATAACTTTTGAAATTCAACTCAACTGGAAATTATGTTCAAGACCAAACCAAGGGTTCTTGTAGTAAGAGAGACTAAAAACCCTCTTTAGTGTAATAAGGAACTATTCTGAGAAATAAAACAACAAATAATAATTTAAATAAAAGGGTACCTACTATTTTAAGTACATATGAAAACTGATCATAAAATAATTGAATAACAAAATGTTTTACATATAAACGTTCCTAAGACCTGTTTTGGAAATAAGTATTAATAACTAAATAGAACAATAACCGTGTAAAGTCAGAGCAGACCTGTATGCCATTTAAAACAGTATCTTAGTTACTGTATACATAAAACATAAATTCAGCTTTCAATCTTCTTCGTAAGTTTGTAAACAAAATAGGACTGCTGGTCATACAAGAACAAACTAATGAATTGAAATACCTGAGTATTCCTGTAAAATAGTCACCTGATGCTTGTTAGGTAAACCACATAAGGAAAATGAGAATACCATGGCTGAAACCATCAACCTGTTCCTTCTGGTGAGATTTTAGGGAGGAATATGGATTTCTGAACCGTTGATGAAACCTCGTCCTCCAACGAAGTAAGCAGCCTTCCCCTCACTTCGTGCTATCTTGATCGTTGGCCACAACTTGTTCCTTCTTTCTATGTCTTCCGGGCTGAGATGGCGAAACGCATACCATGGCTCTGAAGGAAGGCGTTCTTCCTAGCAGCTTTCCAGACATCATCCCTGTAGAATCTGGTAGTGAATAGGATGATGATACCCCTGGGTCTTGAATCGCTTTGCTGTTGCTTCTTGCCGAGGCGATGTACAACGTCGATGGTATCACCAACTTTGTTCTTCTCTGCAGGCAAAACTTACGGCAGATACGGATAGCCTCTCCTCGCACATCTTCATTCTCCACCTCTGGCAAGCCGTAGAGTCTCAGGTTCCATTTTCTTGTGTATTGTTCCAGATCAGTGAGACGTCTATGGTAGACATTGTTATTCTTTTCCACCCTTTCCACATTTTTTTCAACTTTTGCCACTCTCGTTTTCACATCCTTAATTTCACCACATGCAAACTCCACAGTCTTTTTCAAGCCTTCGATAACCATTGTGTTCGCGCCTACCATTTTCTCAATGGCGTCACACCTGGAGTTGATGAGTAAGGAGAGGGTAGCCACGATGTCAGAGTTCATGTTGGGTTTTTTGGAGGGTGGAGGTTTACACGGAGTAACCGGTAAAGAGGGGAATTCGTCATCTTCAGCATTCGAAAGCATGATATTATCCATAGGCCAAGTGTAGTTATGGCAGTTGTCTATAAGCACGTTTCTCTCTTGTTGATTAGCAATAGAACGGCTAACTTTTTCCTTTCTTTTTTTGTCACGACTTTGCATGGACATGCTGAAATAAATGATCCAATTATCATTCCAGTCACAGGAAAGGTCTTATATCTTGAACAAATAAAAATAATAATGACTAAACTTTTTTTTTTAAATGTTTTCACAATCTTTCTGAAGATTGTACGGAGCTCGGTAAAAAAGCGTCTGTTCAAGCAGCCATCTTGGCATGATCTCCTGCTGATCCCACAGCTACATTGGTTCCTCCTTTAAAAGTTGTGTCATACTGCGGCACACCTTCTGGGCTGCTGCAGCATTCTGTGGCACGTTATCTATTTGTCAGCCATTTTTTCTGTTAACTTCATTGGGATAGCGGGCAGCATTGGGAAGTTTGGATGAAAAGCGTGCCCAGAGTAAATTGACTGTTACTCAGGCCCTGAAGCTAGGATATGCATATAATTGATAGATTTGGATAGAAAACACTCTACAGTTTCCAAAACTGTTACAATAATGTCTGTGAGTATAACATAACTCATATGGCACCTGAGAAAAATCCAACCAGGAAGCGGGAAATCTGGGGTTTGTAGTTTTTTTTAAATGATTTGCCTATCCAATCATCCGTGTCTGTGGGGTCAGATTGCACTTCCTAAGGCTTCCAGCAGATGTCAACAGTCTTTAGAAGTTGTTTCAGGCTTGTATTGTGAAAGGGGATCGAATAAAAGCTGTTTCAACAAGTGGTCAAGCTGAAAGACATTAGTTTAGTCTCGCGCAAGGCCGTGAGCGCGACGTTCGTTCTCTTCCTTTCTAATGACGAAATTGTCCGGTTGGAATATTATTGAAGATTTATGATAAAAACATCCTAAAGATTGATTATATACATCGTTTGACATGTTTCTACGAATTTAATGGAACTTTTTTGAGTTTTCGTCCAGACTTTGTGCCCGCGCTTTGTGCATTTGGATTACTGGACTAAATGTGTGAACAAAAAGGAGGTATTTGGACATAAAGATGTTTCTGTGGACATTACGGATACTATTTCGAATTTTCTTTTGCGTTGTCGTGACCGCTCTAGCCTGTGGATTTCTGAACATAACGCACCAAACAAACAGAGGTATTTTGGATATAAAAATCATCTTTATGGAACAAAAGGAACATTTATTGTGTAACTGGGAGTCTCGTAAGTGAAAACATCCGAAGATCATCAAAGGTAAGCGATTAATTTTATTGCTGATTTTCGTGACCAAGCTACTTTGATGCTAGGTGTTCATAATGTTTTGTCTAGTGATCGATAAACTTACACAAACGCTTGGATTTCTTTCGCTGTAAAGCATATTTTCAAAATCTGAAACGACAAGTAGATTAACAAAATGCTAAGCTGTCTTTTGCTATATTGCACTTGTGATTTCATGAATATAAATATTAAATATATTTATTATTTGAATGTGGCGCTATGCAATTCAGCAGTTGTTGATGACAATTATCTCGCTAACGGGATAGGTAGCGTCAAGAAGTTAACTAACATATTCCTCTCAAGTGTACATTTTTAGCTTGACTCGCTATGATGTTATAGTTACTTAAATTTGCTTCCACCATAATGTTTTGTCAGCCATCTTTGCTGAAGAAAGTCACCAGGGACGGGTGGCTTGCGTCAAATTCGTCATTGGAACCACTCGATATGACTGGTCATATAGAAACCTTGGGACCCAAATGCATAATGAGTGCTCTAACTCCCCCTTGCGGTGGTCTGGAGCAATGAAGCCGTGACTCCGGGTACCTCTAAGTCCCGCGGTGTAAGCTCGCAACTTTTAAAGCAGGAACCACTGTACTGTATGCAGTATTCATGTGCCTATGAAGCAGAGTTTTACTGTTAGCACTGTGGCGGTGTGCCTTAGTAGGAAGTCCACTTTGTGCAGCTCACCCTGTACTAACATAAATAGCATGAGTAGAGCTGTTACGGTGACCGTATTAGCGCTACACCGGTGATCACTAGTCATGACGGCAGTCAAATTCCACGTGACCATGTAGTCACGGTAATTAGGCTTCTCCAAGCTCTGATACTGCTGATGGTCATTAGTAGTCTATAAAACTTGCTAACTGCCTGGTACTCAGCACTCTACGGTCCCTCTAATCCCTCTAACATCAATGCAAATGTCATTTAAAATGTGTGACCCCATAGATGTGTACTCACTCGGTCTCTGGTGAGAGTCTGCGTTCGGTTCTTGTGGATAATCTTGATGTACCCCGGGGGCTGGACCCAGGCCTCTCCGTCCACCTGCACCGGCACGCCCTCATCCCCAAGGATGGTGATCTTCACTGTACGACACTGCAATAGGAGAGCAAATGGGGAGAAACATTCAACCAGACAGTACGCTATGAAACCAAGAAAATTGTATAAAAAATCTGAAGGATGATCAATGGAAACAGGATGCACCTAAGCTCAATTTCGAGTCTCATAGCAAAGGGTCTGAATATGAATATAAATACATTTGCAAATTTTTCTAAAACCTGTTTTCCCTTTGTCATTATGGGGTATTGTACGTAGATTGAAAAGGAAAATCTATTTTAGAATAAGGCTGTAACGTAACAAAATGTGGAAAAAGTCAAGGGGTCCGAATACTTTCCGAATGCACGGTACATTAGAATAACACAAAGGCCTGCACACTGTATATGCTTCCATTTAAAAAGAGATAGTTCACCCAAATGACAAAATTACTAATTGGTTTCCTTACCCTGTAAGCAGTCTATGGACAAGGTATGACAGCAATCCATGATTTGCTTTTGTTTACCTGGCCACTGTTTCCAAATGCAAACTTTTTACCATTTGTGGTCCAAATCCAATTCAAGTCAATGGATACTGTGGATTCTACACCTGCATTGCTTGCTGTTTGGGGTTTTAGGCTGGGTTTCTGTACAGCACTTTGAGATATCAGCTGATGTACGAAGGGCTATATAAATAAATTTTATTTTATTTTATTTTATTTGATTGCTGTCATACCTTGTACATAGACTGCCTACAGGGAAAGGTAACCAAAATGTTATTTTCTGATTTTGGTGAACTATCCCTTAAATGAAAATATTGAAAATGTTTTAAATTACTTTGGTGCATTTTACAGATGTAAGTGGTATATTTTCAAAAAGTACAAAGGTGATGACACTTGTATTTTGTTCAGTACCTTTGATTGTGCATTCATTGGAGCTGAACACATCTTTCACCCCTGAGTCATTCATGCAACATTTATGTTTTCCATGAAATACCATGAGAACATTTTGTTTAATTCAATAGCAAAAAATGCAAGGTACATTTTCTAAACAATGCTTTTTTCAGTGTTTGAAAAGGAATAGTAGATGGTAAATATCATTTTCCATACAGTATTTGGCTATAACTTGAAATTTTTCTTGAAATTATCTTTTTGTTTTGCAAACCACATTTTTTATGCTTTGTTTTCAATGTCAGGTTGAGAGCGTGTTGAGAATGATTTCAGTCTTACAGTTGAATTATTCTTACTGAATACAGAACATACGAATTGACAAATCATAAAAAAGGGGTATTGTATTGCAGTAGCACGGTGTGTGTATGCCATTTCTGCCCCATGTAACAATGTATAACATCTAATTTTCTATGTGACTTTTCAACTGAGATAATGAGTGGAGTATATTGTTAAATATAACCCAGGTATTTCAGCAGTGCATTGTACACTACACGATCATTCGAAATGGTAGCAGATAGGACAAAGTGGAAAAGGTCACGATCAAAACACACTGGCTGATGGAGGATGATGTACTATTTACAGCCTCATGATTTGATTTGGTTTCACCTTCCAACATAAATGCATGCCAATTGACACATTTATGATGTAAGAATATAGAATTTTACAGTGTTCAGCAGTTATATAAAAGTGATAAATCGCTCGAAGCCGGTGTTTGGAGGATATATTGGCACGGGTGTTAATAAGAATTGTGAAAAGCTGAGTTTAAATGTATTTGGCTAAGGTGTATGTAAACTTCCGACTTCAACTGTAGTCCCGACACATATCTAGGGTTGCTACCCAAGCCGGCTGGTCGTTCATTCTATCGATTCGGTTGCTAGAGACGTGACCCAGTCATTCCTTCTAAACGTTCCATTGACATACTGGCTGGCAACGTTCTTAACACTTGGTTGCTAGCTAGCCAACTACGGCTCTTACAGTCACGTCAAAACATGCAGCCAGAATAACAGTAAAGTAGCCGCATTTGTTGCATTTGCATTTGTTTAAACTGTTTTCTAGTGATTTTCGTTGGATACATCCATAACAATGAGCTAATTTCCAGCTTTCCAGCGCGACGGGTCTTCGTACCCATAGTTGTTTATATTATTTTTTGTTATTAGTGTTATAGAGCATGTTACTTGGACATTTATTAAAAGACTCCATTTTACACTGCGCCTGACTTCCCTGCCACCTATACACACGTCTCTGACAGAATCTCTGACCAAAATATATGAAGTCAGCAAGAGAGGACACTACGCTCATGGAGGTGGAGGAACGCGTCCGGGAACAAGCAGAGGAGATTAACTGTTTAAGCGCCGTCATGGATCGCGTTGTCCAGAATATGGACTGCTGGGAGAGACAGGGAGTTTCTCCAGCGCCTCCACCACCACAACCGGGATCTCCCTTGACCGCTTTTTCCCCTCCTGAACTGAACAAGATCCATTTACCCTTACCCACGGGATACAATGGAGATACTGCCGGCTGCCAGGGTTTCCTCCTTAAATTGAGTTTGTATCTGGCCACGGTCTCCCCAGTACCATCGGACCGTGAGAAGAGTTGCGCCCTCGTCTCATGCCTCACCGGGAAAGCCCGGGAGTGGGCCAGCGCTCTGTGTAGAGAGGAGGATGCGGCATTGGACCATTTTGAGGAGTTCACCCGCCATTTCTGGATAGTATTCGACCACCCACCCGAAGGCAAAGCGGCGGGTGAGCGCCTCTATCATCTGAGGCAGGAGACGAGGAGTGCACAAGAGTTTGCTTTGGAGTTTAGGACCTTGACTGCCGGCGCTGGATGGAGCGACAGGGCCCTGATCGACCATTACCGTTGTAGTCTACGCGAGGACGTCCGTCGGAAGCTGGCCTGTAGAGACACCACCCTCAACTGGTGGACATGTCCATCAGGCTGGACAATATGCTGGCTACTCGTGGACGTCTAGATCGGGGTCTGGTTGTTCCATCCTCCCGCACCCTCTCTCCCGAACCTATGGAATTGAGAGGGATGGTGCGCAGGGAGACCGGAGGGGGTTCCCACTCGAGCACCATCTATGGAAGCAGAGATCACACTGCTGGTCGGTGCCGGGTTGGTTCCTCTGGGAATAGAGAAGGCAGGCAGGGCACTCTGGCATCACCCCAGGTGAGTAGGCACCATTCTCATCCAGAGCCCGCTGTTGCACTAATGTTTGTCTCTGTCACTTTTCTGGATTTTTCTCTGCATTCCCAGTATAAGGCGCTAGCTAGTAGATTCAGGCGCGGCTGGGAATTTCATTAATAAAAATTTTGCTCA